>NC_064842.1:62518428-62818999 GCF_024166365.1 Elephas maximus indicus
TAAATCATAGCGCAATTTGTTAAAAAAAATTCCTGCTATTGCTTATCCTCAGAAAGGCAGATCATTGCCCTGAAACATTTTTAGACAAAAGTAATAAAATACAACTCTACCAAATCATGAAGTAGCACATGTAGCTTAATTATAAACTAAATACCTGTTTTAAAGAACCGTTTGCTATAAGCTCAGATTGGTCTATCGTAATCAAAGCTGGCCTGCTCCGCAAAATCAAACACACTGGGAACGGCCTTGCAAAAAGGGTAGAGATGATCAAAATGAAATAAAAATGGTCTCTCGCTCCGCAGGGCGAATGCATCCTCTGCCTGAAAAGTTTCTCAGCAGGTGATATTTAATTCTTGAATTTGCCCTAAGTCTGCCCCTTAGGTTTGCAGTCTGAGGGATATCTCATACACCATTACCTCAGACTGAGAACTACTGATTTGTGAATCACATACCAGCTAGGGTCCAACCTGAGGAGAGACGCCACACAGTAATGTGAACAGAGAAAGTTTAATATAAAGAATTATTAATATAGCGTGAAAGTATGCCAGACTGGCTAATAAAATCTAAAGAGGACTTTAAAATAATATAGGAATAGCAGATACAAGGAACATCTGTTATCTTCGGGGATGAAACAGAGTATCAAGGGAATAGTGTCCCAAGGCTGAAATCCAGACGTTTTTGGAGACGGTGCAGCTATGGCTCAGAGACCGGAGGCGAAGTCACTGTGGTGCTGTGGTGGAACTTACTGGAGATCCACCCTCTAGGGTTCCAGGAAGAGCTGCTCATGGGCAAGGATCCCCCTGTGGGTAGCTGCTGGGCACTGGGTACACTGACCACTACATAGTCTAAGAGTCTTGTTTTGGAGAAGCTGCCCACACTCAGAAGCCTCAGGAGTCTGGTACTACGGAAGTTGCAAATGCTGCAGGAGCCAGTCCTTGACTGAGCGATCAGGTTTTTCTCAGGATTCTTTGGTCTGTGTGCATTGGTGTTTCCCAACATCCGGTCTAGGATGTAAAGGGGGCAAAAAGAAAACCCAGGGAATTTGCCACCGTGCTGTTCCTCAAGGCCTGGTTCTCTAGTCAGTCTTCTTTCTTCTCTCCACTTTCCAGAGTTTTCTTGTTTGTTTTATATACAATGTCCAGGGTTTTTAGCTGGACTTAGTGGCGAGAATAGGGAGATATGTGTATACTCCATTTGCCTGGAACAGTAGTCTACTTTTATATTTAAAATTATTTTTCTTTCCTCTAACCAGTGATTCCAACCAGTGATTACCTGCCTTTAAATTACTGTATTGAGGGCATTATTCATTATTTTGTAAACAAAACCGAACACAATCTTCTAGTACCTATATTAGTTTTTCCCTCACTTCCTTTTCTCCTTTCCTTTTTTACATTTCCCTTTCTCTCTTCCTCTTTCTTTCCCTCTTCCTTCCAACCTGCCTTTTGCTTTCCTACCATTTAATTATTTAAAATCTCCTATATTAAGAAGAAATTCAACAGCAACTTATTTGTGACTATTTTTTCCAATGAGATTATCTTCATATTTCAGTTGAGATAACAAAGTAACAAATTTGATAGTTTCATTGAACATGCAATTTGTCTAAACAACTAAACTTTGACAAAGAACACCAAGAGTTTTCATCATCAGAAATAATTTTATTATTTATTTCAAAGCAATTCAATGTAACTGGTAGCAAAATGGTACATAGACAATAAACAGAACCAACCGAAAGGGTACAAGGACTATTATTGATTTTGTTTTTTTTATGTGCAAGTAGAATTTAATTTAAAAAGGCAACCATTTCTTAAAAGGCTATTATAAGCATGTTCTTATTCTTTAAGTAACAGAAAAGCTAATAAACTACCATTAATATAGCAAGCTGATATGAATTGTGTCAAATATTAAATTTGGACTAATGTTCATAATCAAAAATACTTATTTAAGATTTTATCAAATAATTTCTAGTTTTATAGGAAATGTAATCATGTCCTAGCTTAAAATCCTAGTCTTAAGAACTGCCATTTTGTAAAAACGCTGACCTTGAGATCCTGTGGGGAAACAGAATATTTGTAAAATCTTACATTTATTTCTAAAAATAACTGCAATGGAGCAAGGAAATGTCAACTCAAAGAAACATCATAGTTGACTACAGATTAGCAAATAAAAAAAAATTAAAGTTATTGTTGTTCTCCATTACATATATAAGTCCAATTCTGCCTTTAGTTTTGCAACTTTTTATATGACTGTGTTTGTCAAATGTATTTTATATGTGTTTATAACATATACAGATTGATATACATACGATCTTTAAGTTTTAAGGCATGCTTCAAATTTTAAGCAACCTGCTATAAACTCTACTTTTCTGTCTGATTAAAAATCATTAAAGACAGGCTTTCTAAGTATTAGGGGAAATTCTTGTTGTTCTTGTTATTGTAAAATGAGGGTAGGATAGTAAAAAAAAAAAAAAAAAAGGTGAAAAAAATTGACATTTCATGTTTTCTAAGCCAAATTATACAATAAGTATAATCTTTGATTTTCAATTTTATTTTATAGAATTATTGGGGGATTATTAAGCTTTCTTTATCCATGCTTTTTAATCCTTCTGTTTTCCTTTCAATTAATCTGCTTCTCTATGAAAAGAAAGGATAAAAATGTCCCATTCTAGTCTTACATATACTATTTCTTTTGCCAAAGTAAAACATAATGTCAAATTCAGAAATAAAAAAAATACAAAATTAGAAGAAAAATATATTTTTTAATTTCCCAATATTTCACCCACAGATATACCTTAAAAAAAAAAAAAAAAAAAAAAACCCACTGCCCTTGAGTCGATTCCGACTTGTAGGACCCTACAGGACAGAGTAGGACTGCCCGATAGAGTTTCCAAGGAGCGCCTGGCAGATTCGAACTATCAACCTCTTGGTTAGCAGCCGTAGCACTTTGCCACTACGCCACCAGGGTTTCCAGATATACCTTTCCACGCTTTAAATACCTGTAAACTATGTATACATTCTCTTGTGCTTTTTGGCCTGTTTCCATAGTGGGGAAAAAAACAATACAGACAAAATCACTGATGCCATCAAGAGTCAATTTACCTTTAAATTTTGTTGTAAATTTCATTAACAGTTACTCCAAATTCTGCATCATTCATATTAAATTTAAAAGTACATATTTTAAGTTATATGTTTTTTTCTTACTATGCTAAAACATAGTTCCTCTATATGATTTTTCAAAGTTAAATAAAATGTTTTTACATACAAAAGTTTTTGTGATTATTTTAATTGTTGTTCTGTGCCATTGAGTTGATTCTGACTCACGTCTACCCTGTCAGACAGAGTAGAACTGCTCCATAGGGTTTTCTAGGCTGTAATCTTTATCGGAGCAGGTTGCCAGGTCTTTTCTCCCTTAGAGCGGCTGGTGGGTTCAAATCTCACACCTTTTAGTTAGCAGCCAAGTACTTAACCATTGTGCCACCAGGGCTCTTGATTATTTTAATATCCAGGGCATAAAGGAGGACTTTTAGTATTTTGAAATGACTTTGTATTTCATAAAAAGTATAATTTTGCATCTTTGAATTTTAAAGTATCCTTCCAATTAGTATACTATACAAATATATGAAAAATGTTAATGCCCACGAGTCTAATGAAAATCATAGCTGCATATTTCAAGAAATCCAGTTAAAATACCAATTTTTGGATTAAATGTATACCAACAAATTGTGTGTTAAGTATCTTCTCTATGCTACTCATTCTTTTAGGAGAGCAACAGATGATTTGTTTTTTAGTACACTTCCTGTATGTCACATTAAAGTTTTAAAAATATTCAGGTACTTAATATTTCTTTCCGTTTATGTTTTGGTTTCTTAAGTGTCATAAAACATGCTATGACCATCTCAAATTCTAAAATGAATATGGTCCCATATGAAAAGTCAGACAAAAAAAAGATTAAAATGACTTAAAGATGCGTATTCCAAAGCAAACTATGATCCTTAGATGAAAATCAGCCACCCAGTTTGTTAATTTCTTGGTAGAGAAGACTAGACCTTTATAATGATTCCAATTCGATATAACAGCAAGTTTAAAGAATATAAAAATGACACACTAAGGAAAGCAACAATTTCCATGTCCATTGTGATGCACAAAAAGAAGTTGGATTTTTTGTTTACTTTCATAAAACTCTAATCATTTTAAAATTGGCTTCATGTGGTTTAGATCATTTTCAAGTAATTAATAAATATAATATTTAAATCTTCATGTTTTAATCTAGTTTTCCAAAATCATTCCATTGATATCTTTCAAATATTAATGGGAAGGAGCAATTATTAAGCAGCACATGAAGTTTCAAAATAATCTATAATTAGAACAATTGTTTTTTTTTTTTAAATATGAGAGAATTGAACCTATTCCAATCTCGTTTGTTTCATGTCAGCAGCACTTTTGTCCTAAGGGTTAGAGCTGTCTTGAGCAAAGTCCCGGTAGAAATAAAAATGTCTGTTTTCTTTTTATCATAGCTGAGTTTCTTCCCGAGCGTCTTGTCCAGTGGCATTGCAGAAGCTGTTTTTTCGACTGGGTTCACTGTTTGGAAGGTAGGCCAATGGATCTGGTCGGATTAAATATCTAATAAAAAAACAAAACAGTGTTTTAGTAATTAATAAAGACAAAATTAATTCACCCTAACACTTTATTATTTGCTCAGTTTTCCGGTTATCTAAACTGTCTCTATAGGTAACGTTCACGGAAGGACTCACGGTTTACTAGGCCTATAACATTTTGCAGATCTTGTATTATTACTTCCATACCTGAGAATATTTTTTTATTTTGTTTACCTGAGAATATGAAGATGAATGCTTTTCAATCAAGCACCATTTTTTCAATTATAATCCATTTCAGCACTTTATCAAAAAGACCTAAATTCTAAAAAAACAACACGTGTATAAATTTTTGTATGAGAAATTAACTTGAGCTGTAAGCTTTCACCTAAAGCACAATTAAAAAAAAAAAAAAAACCTAAATCCTAGCCATTGTTCTTCCATTACCCAACTTATTTTTATTATTGAAAAAGCTAGAAATTTGACCTAAGTAATTGCTATAGTCTCTTCAAATTTAAATATTCTGTGATTTTATAAAGTTAATGATTTTATAAATGCTATGGCTAATATTATGCACAGTGTCTGAACTACCTTATTACCTAAAAAATATGAACCTAAAATTCAGGTTATGGTATAGTAAGCAATTATAAAACCAAACCAAACCATTGTGGCTGAGTCTATTCCAACTCATGGGGACCCTGTTGGACAGAGTAGAACTATACCACAGGGTTTCTTCCAAAGAGTGGCTGGTGGAGTCACACTTCTAATCTTTTGGTTAGCAGCCAAGCTCTTAACCACTGGGCTGTCAGAACTCCTAAGCAATTTTACCATAGTATATAAAAATAATTCTTAACTGATTCTACCAGTAACTAGAATAATGTTCAACTGGCAAACTCAAATATTTCATTTATGTTAAAATTTAATTTATGAAAAGTCTTTCACTTCAGACTGTCCAATGATAACATCAGTGTCCACTTCCTTAGCACCTGTCACATGTAGAACATTGTTCTAGGACTTAGGCATAAAAAAGTCACAAAACTTGATGCATGTCCTTCAAAAGATTAGAACTTAAGAAGCAGATATAAAGGAGAAAAAGAAGTTGTAAACATTCCACAAAGAGAAAAAGAATGACAGAGGGAAACAGGGAAACCTTTACTGAAGAGGTGTGAGTCCAGCTTGTCTCTCCAGGCTTGAGTGGAGAAGAGCTGGGAAGCAATCATAGGCCTGGACAATAGGCAGTAGGGAGAAGGGGTATTCCTGGCATGCATAGAAAGTGAGATTGATTTTAGAAGATTGGTTAGAGCAGGGGATAAAAACCAGTTGTTGCTGAGTCAGTTCTGACTTATGATGACCCCGTGTGTGTCACTGTAGAACTGTGTTCAATGGGGTTTCCAGTAGTTGATTTTGTGGAAGTAGATCACCAGGCCTTTCTTCTGAGGTACCTCTAGGTGGACTTGAACCTTCAAAGTTTTGGTTAGCAGCTGAGCATGTTAACCATTTGCACAATCAGAGACTCCAACCAGGGAATAAACCAAAACCAAACTCAACCCGTTGCTGTTGAGTAGATTCCAACTCATAGTGATACATAAAGTTGGAAGAAAAGATAGGAAAGAGCTAATGAAGGCATTAAGTTTAAGGTTAAATAGTTTCAATTTCTGTTCCAAAGGAAGGAGGGAAGGAAAGTATATATATGCAATACAGCATTTAAGAAAGTCATATTCCAAGTGCAATTAAAACTAGTGTTTAATAGTTTTATAATAATTTTAGGAGGAGGTACTAAAAATGAACAGAAAAACCAATTTAAAAGTCAGAGCTCTAACAAAGATTGTTCTTTTCCTTTTAAAGACTAAGAGAAAATATAATTTGTATCCCTTAGTGAAAATGAGAAAAGGCAATTTAAATCACTGAAGTCTATTTTCTTCAATCAAATAAAAGTTGAGATTAGAATCCTTGGGTTTATTAACTGGATTTTTGTTATCTTTTTTTTTTTTTTATGCACACTGCTTTATAATTACTTTCAATATAAACAGCAGTATAGATCGATAAAGAAAACAGTGCACATTAAGTTTTTTAACGCCATATTGTCTAGTGATTTATTGTTCTTTGACTCAAATTAATGTTGTCCCTTCATTTAAAGTAAGCTTTGAAAATGACTTTTTTGAGAACATAAAAAATATGAGTATAATCCATTATCCCCTAAATCCATTGATATAGCTACAGAACAACAGGTCAAATAAAATAAATTTCTTAAACTGTGTTTGTATACACTACTTCTCACGGTAGGCATTTTTGCACAACAATTTATCATTTCTCCAGCTGCATTAAAAATTCATTATGTCAATACCACAAATCCAGATTATCGTAATGATGTGACCAGTGGTTTTTTTTACAGCAGTCAAACGGATGTTTTAGCTTAAAACTAATAAAAATAATAAAACTAATTTAAAAATAGTACTCAAAAGGAGAAACATTCTCTGAATACGTCTATTCTATCTAGACGTAGCCATCCTCGTTAGTATAGTGGTGAATATCCCCGCTTGTCATGAGGGAGACTGCAGTTCGATTCCCCAGCGGGGAGGCAGACGCCCTTTGGAAACCCTGGTGGCATAATGGTTAAGAGCTACAGCTGTTAAACAAAAGGTCTCCAGTTCAAATCCACCAGGCACTCCTTGGAAACTCTATGGGGCAGTTCTACTCTGTCCTATAGGGTTGCTATGAGTCAGAATCAAGTCAATGGCAGTGGGTTTGGTTTTTTTTTGGTTTATCTAGACATATTATAACATAAATTATTTTATTTGTAAGTGCAAAAGTTTTGGAAATTAATTCAAATTAAAAACATGCATATATGATGGAAAGACATGTTCACACACTAAAAAGACAGATAATATCTTCCCATCCTGTCAGAAATAATAATGGGAAATAGTTGTATTAGGCTCAGGAAACTTACAATGCATTATGAAATACAAGTCAGATAAATATAACTAAAAAAACTATATAATGAAAGGAATTATAATTTATTTGAAAAAGGGGTATAAGAATATTGAGATCGTAGGGGCAGACTGGAGAATTAACAAAAGCTGTCTGTTTTTATGGGTTTAAAGACTAATAAAATATGGGAACAAGAAAAATAGAGCTGTGTGGTTTTGTTATAGTAATAGACGAAGTGGAGGCTCTAGAATAGGCAGTGGAAAGCCACATGAATCATAAATAAGATGTTCTCTTCTAGATTGAAGTCCTCCATAAATTTAACACCACCACTGGATATAATTTTGGAAGGCTGCCTTAAGAACTCTACCCACTGAAATTGCCATTCATCTGATTCCCCAAAACTCCTATGTTCTAACCTTCGTCATTAGATAACAAAATAAAGCATTATCATACTTGCTGGTTGTGTCTTTACTGCATTCTAGGAATATTTTCACATGGACTTTGGGTCCAAGTTATTCTACTGATATATTTTCCAAATGAGTTTGTGAAATGCATTCCTCTTTCCTCCCTAGAACTGAACATTATTCAATAGTTCAAGGTTCATCTTTCTACTTTTTCCTCTTTATGTATCTCTTCTTTGGAACATGCATTCCCTTTTTCACCTTTACTCATTTAGAAGATGAAAATTAAAAATTTTCTATACAGAACTAACTTTTCTTCAAAGCTTCAGTCTGTATCTCTACCCGCTTTCTAGACATTTCCACTTAGCAACTTAAACAATGTATCTAAACCCCAATGCATCATCTCTTTTATTTCCCCAGACAACAATGCTTCCCTTTCTCACTTGACAAACTGCCTCCCCATTCTGACTTGTTTCAAGGAACCAGCAATTTTTTTTTTTGCAAATACACAGATTCGAAAACTCATAATCTAGTTTCCACTTCCCTCGTCAGTGACCAGGTCTAACAGTTTTGACTTCATAAATTCATTCGCATAGGAACCTTCTTTTATAATCCATTATCTTGATGTTATGACAGCTTCTTATCTTCCTCAGGCATGCCAATAGCTTTTTTGACTTTTCCCCCTACTTCCAGACTCATCTCAACTCTAATCCACCCTACAAATCAACTCCACTTCCAGCATGGCTCCCTTGAAACAAGCAAACCCTTTCCGCCTCCACCTACACACTCCCACTGAGCTGGCAACACACAAAAGGAGACTTCCGATCCCTTTGCTTATTAGTAGCTTTAGTTCTAACCCACTTCCATGGGTCTATTTTATGCTCTACATGAGAAATTGTCCTCACTTTTCCTAATGTCTGACTTTATTATTTATTTTCCTGAATATATATATAAAAAAAAATCCCATGGTCTTAAATCCAATGAGGCTCTTAGATTTTTGGTATTTGTTTAATGTCACTAATACAACCTGAAGTTCACTATTCTGAGTAGGCATCTTGATCTAGCCCCGGCTCACAGCCATGTACCTATAGGGCAGATACTTGTTAAGATTTTATCTTCTAGCTTACACCAACAACTGCCAAATTCCCTTAATAAATCCTATTAATTGCTTGTTCCTATGCAACTAAATGCTGCCCATTGCCTATAAAGTCATGTTTAAGCTCCTTATTTTGTCATTTATGATCTTTCAGAGTCAGGTCTAATTTACTTACCACAGGAATGAAAATAATACAAAGCTTCTGCTCCAATCAAACTGGACTGCATTTGCCAGTTCCTACATAACATATTTTATCAAGCCATTTTCCTGTTGTGGAGTGTCTTGTTTTCCACCTACACAAATCCTATGTACCATTCATAGACCAGTTCACATCTTATCTTATCCTTTGTAATCACTCTCATTCACTGTAATTTTTTTTTCTTCTTGAATTTAGAAAAGCACTGTTAGCCTACCCACTCATTTGCTACTGACTTAATTCATGACAAAATCATGCTGTATATTGCTATTAAATTTTTCATGCTTAAATTATAGTTTTACTAATTAGAATGTGAGTAACTTAAAGTCAAGGAAAATGTCTTATTCAACTCTATACCACACTCTAAGGCAGTGCTATCACATTTGTAAATATACAAGGTATATTTTTCAATGGATCAAATTATTTCTATAGACGTTTTCTTAATAAATGTTTCAACTTATTTTACTTAGGCTTTTAGAAACTCAGACATATTTAGAACTAGATAACGTGGACTATTTCAGGTTTTCCTTTGAGTAGCTCTCTTCTTAGTCCATGTATCTGCTCATGTTTTGTCCAATATATACCAGCTTGCAGAATACAGAATCCATGCTTCTATCTATCTCCTTTTACCCTTAGAGTTCTATAATACTTTTTAAAGTACTGCACACAGAAAATTAATTTAGTTATGGAAAAAAATAAGTAAATAAAATGCATTCGTATCACAAGAAAAATAAAAGAGTATAATGGCCTAGATAAAAAATATAAGAATAAATTGATGGCTTTCTAAGAATAAGTGCCTTAAATGAGAGATGAAATCAACTTACACCACATCGTTCAGCTCTATCCTGGTATCTGGAGATGGGTTAATCAGGATGTAGGAGAGGGTACTTTGATGATCATTCATTTCATCTAGAAGATAAATAAATGCCAAGTGTGTTATAATATTTATAAAAATTGCAGGAATTACTATAGAGCAGTTTATGTGCCAACCATATAGCTATCAACTAAAAATAGATATAGTTTAGCCCACAGCATGACTATATACATAGTTTGGCTATTTTCAGATTACTATCATTGGAAATACATGACAGGTACTCATTTTTTGTTCCAATAGAAGATAAAAGGAAGTATCTAATTCTGTTCAGAACCATATTTATTTTCCACCCCTTAAACCATTACACAGAAGTACTTTGATGAGAGTGGTAACTGGATAAGATGCTTACTTGACTTGCTATGCTTATGAATTAGAAAAATAAATGCAGTTACAGTCGGTAATCACAGAAAGGAATATTCATATGGGAAATACTGTTAAAAGTCACCTAGTTACACTGTATTTAGGAAACATAGTAGCTAAAAGACCAAAAATATGTTTGATTTCATTACATGATCTACCTGATATAAGCTACTCCATTGTTTTTTGCAAGGGGCCCTGGTGGTGAAGTGGTTAAAGAGCTCAGCTGCTAACTGAGAGGGCTGTGGTTGGAACCCACCAGTGGCTCTGTGGGAGAGAGATGTGGCAACCTGCTTCTGTAAAAGATTCAAACCAAACCCAAGTGCTGTGGAGCTGATACTGATTCAGAGTAGAACCACCCTGCAGGGTTTCCAAGAAACGGCTAGTGAATTCAAACTGCTGAACTTTTGGTTAGCAGCCAAGCTCTTAACCACTGATTACAGCATTGGAAACCCTGCGGGAGGTTCTACTCTGTCTTATGGAGTCACTATGAGTTGGAATTGACCCTTTTTTTTTTTTTTGGTTTTGGTTTTGACATCAACAGGTATTGTTTTTTCAGAATGCAAAGAAGATTACAGAAGAGAATTTAACTCTAAGTTTTCAAGGACGTGAACTACTAAATCATTTGTTTTTCTTAAAATACATATATATTTCTAAAATATAAGGCTGTGCCTTTGTAGTTTGGCAAGTCATTCTGATGACTTATTCTCAGGCTGCAAGGCTTGGAGAGCTAACTGAGCATTTTATAGGGTGTTGAGAAACAAAAGCTAACAGCTTTTTGGGGTCTCAATTTCTTAACTTTCAAGAAAGTAAAGCCATGTTGACATATAATCCAAAAACACCTAATTCCTCTAGAAGGTAAGTTTTAGACCGTATGGATGCTCTTAAAAATTTTGTTCTAAAGCTAAAACTGTATTTTTGTGCAAATAGTGTGCCCATGTAAACAATGCATCCACACATATAACTCATGGAAATGATGAAATTAAGTAAAACATTTCTGGCATAGTACATATTATTTGCATAAAAATGTGATAGTATCCTTCCAGCCACTTCTTTGCAGACAACTTTGGCTCCTGAAAGAAATACTAAACTTGGCAATTTACTCCAAAATCTAAGAATAT
This sequence comes from Elephas maximus indicus, assembly GCF_024166365.1. Lineage (NCBI taxonomy): Eukaryota > Metazoa > Chordata > Mammalia > Proboscidea > Elephantidae > Elephas > Elephas maximus. Next base: position 62,529,990 of record NC_064842.1, read on the forward strand.
GTTTCTTACCAATAGAGACATATCAATAGTTAAATGACTGCATCAAATGAAAATAAATGTCTTCTTAGGCCAGTGTAGCTGACCTTGACCCTCTATAATATGTAGATCAATAAATAAATAATAATAATATTTGATAATAATATATATCAAAACAATGTTTACCACTGGGCTCATCTGACTAAAAACCTGATGATTGATTGTATGTGAAAGACCTAACATTTTTTCAGTTATGACTTTTCAAGTTGATAATCAGACGTGTCCCATTATTAAAGTATGTAAATGAAAATTCTTATCTTACAAAGCAGAAAAATTACTGGATAAGTTTGTCCATGAAACTATTACCATCATAAGATTATCAAATTAATATTCAAATAAAGGAATATATTCAGTTGCACATCTATGGGGTAAAGCATAGATTGTATCATACCATTGGGGTAGGATTACCAGATGAAATACAGTTAAATTTGGATTTCAGATGAAATAAAACAATAATTTTATAGTATAAGTATGCCCTAAATATTGCATGGGATATACTTATGCTCTATTTTTATTTACTGAATCCAGAAATCCTAAGTAAGGGTAGTTGGTTAACTCAATTGGCTGGATCTTGGGATTCCAATGAGTTTATAAGGATGAGCTTCCTCTAAATAATGTACAATTCCTAATGAAAGCATGCTATACTGGCAAAATGTCTCCAGGATCATCTTTCTATATAAAAAGCTTTTTTCTCTCTGAGAAATTTTCCCTGGTGTGGATTTCCACAATTGCTTTGCAATGGAATAGAGATTGACAGTGCATTTTTGAGATTAAAGCATAATACTCTAAAATGTAACAGGTTCACAAGGTAATCCTCATCTCACTTCAGTATGTATGACTTGTTTCCTTTTATACACAATGGTATTATTGAACTGTGATATATGGAAAGCAGTATTAACTCATAAATTTTTAATCAATATTAATATGAAAATTTTCCTGATCATTAACAGGATGTTGTATTCATTTTCAGTTCTGGGATCAACCCAAAAACTCTTGGTGAAAAGCAATCTACAAATATAATGCAATCTTGATCCACATACCAACAGCATTCTTTAAAGAGAAGAAAAAAGTAATCAACATTTTATGGAAAGGGAAGAGGCCCCTGATAATTAAAGTACTATTGAAGAATAAAGTAGGAGGACTCATACTACCTGAACTCAGAACCTACTACATAGCTATGGTAGTCAAAACAGCCTGCTACTGGTACGACGACAGATACATTCCCCAGTCGAACAGAATTGAGAACCCAGATGTAAATCCATTCACCTACGGTCACCTGATCTTTACAAGGGCCAAAGTACATCAAATGGGGAAAAGACAGTCTCTTTAACAGATGGTGCTGGCAAAACTGGATGTCCATCTGCAAAAAAAAGAAATAGACAATACCTCACAACACACACAAGAACTAATTCAAAATGGATCCAAGATCTAAATTTAAAAAGAAAAACCATAAAGATCATAGAAGAAAAAATAGGGTCAATGCTAGTGGCCCTAATATACAACATTAACAGGATACAAACCATAACTAGCAACACACAAACTTCAGAAGATAAGCTAGATAACTGGGATCACTAAAAATTAAACACTTATGCTCATCAAAAGACTTCACCAAAAGAATAAAAAGAGAACCTACAGTCTGGGGGGAAAAAAGTTTTTGGCTATGACAAATCCGACGAAGGTCTAATCTTTAAAATCTGCCGAAAAATCCAACTCCTCTACAACAAAAAGACAAATAATCCACTTAAAAAATGGGCAAAGGATATGAACAGACACTTCACCAAAGAAGACATTCAAGTAGCTAACAGACACAAGAGGAAATGCTTGCAATCACTAGCGATAAGAGAAATGCAAATCAAAAACAAATGAGATACCATCTCACCCCGACATCACTGGCATGAATTAAAAAAACAGAATGACAAATGTTGGAGAGGCTGTGGGGAGATTGGAACCCTCATGCACTGCTGGTGGGAATGCAAAATGATACAACCATTTTGGAAAACAATAAGGGGCTTCCTTAGAAAGCTAAAAATAGTAATACCATATGATCCAGCAATCCCATTCCTAGAAATATATACTAGAGAAATAAGAGTTGTCACATGAATACACATGTGCATGCCCATGTTCACTGCAGCATTCTTCACCACCTAGATGCCCATCAACAGATGAATGGATAAACAATGATACATGCACACAAAGGAATGCTATGCAATGATAAAGAACAATGATGAATCTGGAAAGCATCTCACAACATGGATGAATCTCGAGGGCATCATGCTGAGTGAAATCATTCAATCACAAAAGGACAAATATTGTATGAAACCACTACTATAAAAACTCATGAAAAGGTTTACATACCAAAAGAAATAATCTTTGATGGTTACTAGGGAGGAGAGGGGTAGGGATAGAAAAACACTATCTGGACAGCAGATAAGTGATAACTTTGGTGAAGGATAAGACAAGTACACCATACTGGGGAAGCCAGCAAAACTTGTCCAAGGCAAGGTCATGGAAGCTCCACAGATATGTCCAAACTCCGTGAGGGACCGAATTACTGGGCTGAGGGCTGCGGAGACCATGGTCTCAGGGCAACATCTAGCTCAGTTGGCCTAACATAGTTTATAAAGAAAACATTCTCCATTCTACTTGGTGAGTAGTGTCTAAGGTCTTAAAAGCTTGTGAGCAGCCATCTAAAATACTCCACTGATCTCACCACGTCTGAAGGCAGAATGAAAAAAACTAAAGACCCAGGGGAAAGATTAGTTCAAATGACTAATGGAACACACATACTATGGCCTTCACCAGACTGAGTCCAGCACAACTAGATGGTGCCTGGCCAACACCACTGACTGTTCTGACAGAGATCACAATAGAGGGTCCCGAACAGAGCTGGAGAAAAATGCAGAACAAAATTCTAACTAGCAAAAAACAAAACAAACAAGCAAACAACAACAACAAAAAAAACAGAGCCTGGAGAAACACAGAGAGTATTGCCCCTGGACACCCTTTCAGCTCAGTAACAAAGTCATTCCTGAGGTTCGATCTTCAGCCAATGATTAGACAGGCCCATAAAACAAAAGCAGACTAAATGGGCACACCAGCCCAGGGCAAGGATGTGAAGGAAGGAGGGGACAGGAGAGCTGGTAATAGGGAACCCAAGGTTGGGAAGGGAGAGTGTTGACGTATCGTGGGGTTGTTAACCAATGTCATAGAACAATGTGTGCATTGACTGTTTAATTTGAAACTAGTTTGTTCTGTTAACCTTCATTGAAAGTACAATAAAAAAATAAAACAATAACTTGGTGACCTGGCTTGCCTGTAAATGTTGTAAAAATTATCTAGATAAGTGAAAACTATCCAACAATAGATATAAATACTGTACCAATATTTTTTGCTGCTCAAACAACATACATTTTTCTTATAATATACTTAGTTTTGTAAAGAACTTCAGTAATTGGAGCAAATGCTTTGGTAATGTGCTCAATTCAATTATCCCATATGGTTATATCGAGACATGGATAGTATCACAATCAGAGCGAACTATTTACTTTTCTTCCTTGCCCCTCCCTGGCTCCACCTCAAGAAGGAAAAATAACATACCCATCTGATTAGTTTGAAAGAGGTTGCTGGTTGAAGCCTGGCTCTCTGGTTCTCTTTCTTTCTCTTTCATGTCTCCCTCTCTACTGAAATGATTAATTTTGATCTGGTTGCTCTCTGACAAGCTGCTTTGTTAGGAAGGCCTGCATTTGTTTTTCTCTTTGTTTGAGTCTGTGCTTAAGAATTATGGAACGTGGTTTTAAAAAGCCTGTTGTTGTCTCATAAAAAACTACCTTCAGGGGCGGAGCCAACATGGCGGACTATGCAGACGCTACCTCGGATCCCTCTTACAACAAAGACACGGAAAAACAAGTGAATCGATCACATACATAACAATATACGAACCCTGAACAATAAACACAGATTTAGAGATGGAGAACGAACTAATACGGGGAAGCAGCGATTGTTTCCAGAGCCTGGAGCCAGCATACCAGTCAGGTACGGCACAAGCACAGAGAGCGGCTCCACCCCCCTGAACTAACCCCGGGAGGGGGACCAGCCGGTGCCACGGGCGGCGTGGGACTCAGCCGGTAGGAGAAGTCCCCGGGAGGCAGTGACTGGTCTTGGAGCAGAAAGAGCAGCGTCCGAGCCGGGGAACCGTCCCGCAGGGATTTGGACTAGATGCAGGTGGCTTCATTAACATCTGAATAGCCTGAGCCAGAGGGAGAACTCTGATAGGGATCTGACTGCATTTTTTTTTTTAGAGGATTTTCTGGAAAAACTAGTTTCCCAGTGATGGCTCGGAGACAACAATCCATATCAAACCACTTAAAGAAGCAGACCATGACAGCTTCTCCAACCCCCCAAACAAAAGAATCAAAATCTTTCCCAAATGAAGATACAATCTTGGAATTATCAGATACAGAATATAAAAAACTAATTTACAGAATGCTTAATGATATCACAAATGAAATTAGGATAACTGCAGAAAAAGCCAAGGAACACACTGATAAAACTGTTGAAGAACTCAAAAAGATTATTCAAGAACATAGTGGAAAAATTAATAAGTTGCAAGAATCCATAGAGAGACAACATGTAGAAATCCAAAAGATTAACAATAAAATAACAGAATTAGACAACGCACTAGGAACTCAGAGGAGCAGACTCGAGCAATTAGAATGCAGACTGGGACATCTGGAGGACCAGGGAATCGACACCAACATAGCTGAAAAAAAATCAGATAAAAGAATTAAAAAAAATGAAGAAACCCTAAGAATTATGTGGGACTCTATCAAGAAGGATAACCTGCGGGTGATTGGAGTCCCAGAACAGGGAGGGGGGACAGAAAACACAGAGAAAATAGTTGAAGAACTCCTGACAGAAAACTTCCCTGACATTATGAAAGACGAAAGGATATCTATCCAAGATGCTCATCGAACCCCATTTAAGATTGATCCAAAAAGAAAAACACCAAGACATATTATCATCAAACTCACCAAAACCAAAGATAAACAGAAAATTTTAAAAGCAGCCAGGGAGAAAAGAAAGGTTTCCTTCAAGGGAGAATCAGTAAGAATATGTTCTGACTACTCAGCAGAAACCATGCAGGCAAGAAGGGAATGGGACGACATATACGGAACACTGAAGGAGAAAAACTGCCAGCCAAGGATCATATATCCAGCAAAACTCTCTCTGAAGTATGAAGGCGAAATTAAGATATTTACAGACAAACACAAGTTTAGAGAATTTGCAAAAACCAAACCAAAGCTACAAGAAATACTAAAGGATATTGTTTGGTCAGAGAACCAATAATATCAGATATCAGCACAACACAAGGTCACAAAACAGAACGTCCTGATATCAACTCAAATAGGGAAATCACAAAAACAAATTAAGATTAATTAAAAAAAAAATACACATAACAGGGAATCATGGACGTCAATAGGTAAAAGATCACAATAATCAAAAAGAGGCACTAAATACAGGAGGCACTGAACTGCCATATGGAGAGTGATACAAGGTGATATAGAACAATACAAGTTAGGTTTTTACTTAGAAAAATAGGGGTAAATAATAAGGTAACCACAAAAAGGTATAACAACTCTATAACTCAAGATAAAAACCAAGAAAAACGTAACGACTCAACTAACATAAAGTCAAGCACTATGAAAATGAGGATCTCACAATTTACTAAGAAAAACGCCTCAGCACAAAAAAGTATGTGGAAAAATGAAATTGTCAACAACACACATAAAAAGGCATCAAAATGACAACACTAAAAACTTATTTATCTATAATTACCCTGAATGTAAATGGACTAAATGCACCAATAAAGAGACAGAGAGTCACAGACTGGATAAAGAAACACGATCCATCTATATGCTGCCTACAAGAGACACACCTTAGACTTAGAGACACAAACAAACTAAAACTCAAAGGAGGGAAAAAGTATATCAAGCAAACAATAAGCAAAAAAGAAGAGGAGTAGCAATATTAATTTCTGACAAAATAGACTTTAGACTTAAATCCACCACAAAGGATAAAGAAGGACACTATATAATGATAAAAGGGACAATTGATCAGGAAGACATAACCATATTAAATATTTACGCACCCAATGACAGGGCTGCAAGATACATAAATCAAATTTTAACAGAATTGAAAAGCGAGATAGATACCTCCACAATTATAGTAGGAGACTTCAACACACCACTTTCGGAGAAGGACAGGACATCCAGTAAGAAGCTCAACAGAGACACGGAAGATCTAATTACAACAATCAACCAACTTGACCTCATTGACTTATACAGAACTCTCCACCCAACTGCTGCAAAATATACTTTTTTTTCTAGCGCACATGGAACATTCTCTAGAATAGACCACACATTAGGTCATAAAACAAACCTTTGCAGAGTCCAAAACATCGAAATATTACAAAGCATCTTCTCAGACCACAAGGCAATAAAACTAGAGATCAATAACAGAAAAACTAGGGAAAAGAAATCAAATACTTGGAAAATGAACAACACCCTTCTGAAAAAAGACTGGGTTATAGAACACATTAAGGAGGGAATAAGGAAATTCATAGAAAGCAACGAGAATGAAAATACTTCCCACCAAAACCTCTGGGACACAGCAAAAGCAGTGCTCAGAGGCCAATTTATATCAATAAATGCACACATACAAAAAGAAGAAAGAGCCAAAATCAGAGAACTGTCCCTACAACTTGAACAAACAGAAAGTGAGCAACAAAAGAATCCATCAGGCACCAGAAGAAAACAAATAATAAAAATTAGAGCTGAACTAAATGAATTAGAGAACAGAAAAACAATTGAAAGAATTAACAAAGCCAAAAGCTGGTTCTTTGAAAAAATTAACAAAATTAATAAACCATTGGCTAGACTGACTAAAGAAATACAGGAAAGGAAACAAATAACCCGAATAAGAAATGAGAAGGACCACATCACAACAGAACCAAATGAAATTAAAAGAATCATTTCAGATTATTATGAAAAATTGTACTCTAACAAATTTGCAAACCTAGAAGAAATGGATGAATTCCTGGAAAAACACTACCTACCTAAACTAACACATTCAGAAGTAGAACAACTAAATAGACCCATAACAAAAAAAGAGATTGAAACGGTAATCAAAAAACTCCCGACAAAAAAAAGCCCTGGCCTGGACGGCTTCACTGCAGAGTTCTACCAAACTTTCAGAGAAGAGTTAACACCACTACTACTAAAGGTATTCCAAAGTATAGAAAATGACGGAATACTACCCAACTCATTCTATGAAGCCACCATCTCCCTGATACCAAAACCAGGTAAAGGCATTACAAAAAAAGAAAATCATAGACCTATATCCCTCATGAACATTGATGCAAAAATCCTCAACAAAATTCTAGCCAATAGAATCCAACAACACATCAAAAAAATAATTCACCCTGATCAAGTGGGATTTATACCAGGTATGCAAGGCTGGTTTAATATCAGAAAAACCATTAATGTAATCCATCACATAAATAAAACAAATGACAAAAACCACATGATCTTATCAATTGATGCAGAAAAGGCATTTGACAAAGTCCAACACCCATTTATGATAAAAACTCTTACCAAAATAGGAATTGAAGGAAAATTCCTCAACATAATAAAGGGCATCTATGCAAAGCCAACGGCCAATATCACTCTAAATGGAGAGAACCTGAAAGCATTTCCCTTGAGAACGGGAACCAGACAAGGATGCCCTTTATCACAGCTCTTATTCAACATCGTGTTGGAAGTCTTAGCCAGGGCAATTAGGCTAGACAAAGAAATAAAAGGTATCCGGATTGGCAAGGAAGAAGTAAAGTTATCACTATTTGCAGATGACATGATTATATACACAGAAAACCCTAACGAATCCTCCAGAAAACTACTGAAACTAATCAAAGAGTTTGGCAGAGTCACAGGTTATAAAATAAACATACAAAAATCACTTGGATTCCTCTACATCAACAAAAAGAACACCGAAGAGGAAATAACCAAATCAATACCATTCATAGTAGCCCCCATGAAGATAAGATACTTAGGAATAAATCTTACCAAGGATGTAAAAGACCTATACAAAGAAAACTACAAAGCTCTACTACAAGAAATTCAAAAGGACATACTTAAGTGGAAAAACATACCCTGCTCATGGATAGGAAGACTTAACATAGTAAAAATGTCTATTCTACCAAAAGTCATCTATACATTTAACGCACTTCTGATCCAAATTCCAATGTCATATTTTAAGGGGATAGAGAAACAAATCACCAATTTCATATGGAAGGGAAAGAAGCCCCGGATAAGCAAAGCACTACTGAAAAATAAGAAGAAAGTGGGAGGCCTCACCTTACCTGACTTCAGAACCTATTATACAGCCACAGTAGTCAAAACAGCCTGGTATTGGTACAACAACAGACACATAGACCAATGGAACAGAATTGAGAACCCAGACATAGATCCATCCACGTATGAGCAGCTGATATTTGACAAAGGACCAGTGTCAATTAACTGGGGAAAAGATAGCCTTTTTAACAAATGGTGCTGGCATAACTGGATATCCCTTTGCAAAAAAATGAAACAGGACCCATACCTCACACCATGCACAAAAACTAACTCCAAGTGGATCAAAGACCTAAACATAAAGACTAAAACGATAAAGATCATGGAAGAAAAAATTGGGACAACCCTAGGAGCCCTAATACAAGCTATAAACAGAATACAAAACATTACCAAAAATGATGAAGAGAAACCCGATAACTGGGAGCTCCTAAAAATCAAACACCTATGCTCATCTAAAGACTTCTCCAAAAGAGTAAAAAGACCACCTACAGACTGGGAAAGAATATTCAGCTATGACATCTCCGACCAGTTCCTGATCTCTAAAATCTACATGATTCTGTCAAAACTGAACCACAAAAAGACAAACAACCCAATCAAAAAGTGGGCAAAGGATATGAACACACATTTCACTAAAGAAGATATTCAGGCAGCCAACAGATACATGAGAAAATGCTCTCGATCATTAGCCATTAGAGAAATGCAAATTAAAACTACGATGAGATTCCATCTCACACCAGCAAGGCTGGCATTAATCCAAAAAACACAAAATAATAAATGTTGGAGAGGCTGCGGAGAGATTGGAACTCTCATACACTGCTGGTGGGAATGTAAAATGGTACAACCACTTTGGAAATCTATCTGGCGTTATCTTAAACAGTTAGAAATAGAACTAGCATACAACCCAGAAATCCCACTCCTAGGAATATACCCTAGAGATACAAGAGCCTTCATACAAACAGATACATGCACACCCATGTTTATTGCAGCTCTGTTTACAATAGCAAAAAGTTGGAAGCAACCAAGGTGTCCATCAACGGATGAATGAGTAAATAAATTGTGGTATATTCACACAATGGAATACTACGCATCGATAGAGAACAGTGACGAATCTGTGAAACATTTCATAACATGGAGGAACCTGGAAGGCATTATGCTGAGCGAAATGAGTCAGAGGCAAAAGGACAAATATTGTATAAGACCACTATTATAAGATCTTGAGAAATAGTAAACCTGAGAAGAACACATACTTTTGTGGTTACGAGGGGGGGAGGGAGGGAGGGTGGGAGAGGGTTTTTTATTGATTAATCAGTAGATAAGAACTGCTTTAGGTGAAGGGAAAGACAACACTCAATACATGGAAGGTCAGCTCAATTGGACTGGACCAAAAGCAAAGAAGTTTCCGGGATAAAATGAATGCTTCAAAGGTCAGCGGAGCAAGCGCGGGGGTCTGGGGAACATGGTTTGCGGGGACTTCTAAGTCAATTGGCAAAATAACTCTATTATGAAATCATTCTGCATCCCGCTTTGAAATGTGGCGTCTGGGGTCTTAAATGCTAACAAGCGGCCATCTAAGATGCAGCAATTGGTCTCAACCCACCTGGATTAAAGGAGAATGAAGAACACCAAGGCCATACGACAACTAAGAGCCCAAGAGACAGAAAGGGCCACATGAACCAGAGACCTACATCATCCTGAGACCAGAAGAACTAGTTGGTACCCGGCCACAATCGATGACTGCCCTGACAGGGAGCACAGCAGAGGACCCCTGAGGGAGCAGGAGATCAGTGGGATACAGACCCCAAATTCTCATAAAAAGACCAAACTTAATGGTCTGACTGAGACTGGAGGAACCCCGGCGGCCATGCTCCCCAGACCTTCAGTTGACACAGGACAGGAACCATCCCCGAAGACAACTCATCAGAAATGAAAGGGACTGGTCAGTGGGTGGGAGAGAGATGCTGATGAAGAGTGAGCTAATTATATCAGGTGGACACTTGAGATTGTGTTGGCAACTCTTGTCTGAAGGGGGGATGGGAGGATAGAGAGAGAGGGAAGCCGGCAAAATTGTCAAGAAAGGAGAGACTGGAAGGGCTGACTCAAGAGGGGGAGAGCAAGTGCGAGTAGGGAGTGAGATGTATGTAAACTTATATGTGACAGACTGATTGGATTTGTAAACGTTCACTTGAAGCTTAATAAAAGTTATTAAAAAAAAAAAAACTACCTTCAATGATCTAGTTTTTATCAGCCATAAATCTGATACTTCAATCATTCCTTGTGCTTATTTTTTGTTTTTTCTGAATTCTGGAGGAGAAAATGTGTTAAGTTTGCTGGCTCTTTAGAACCATTGACATCATCTGTGGCAGCAGCACAAATTTATTAAATATAGTTCTGCACCAAAAATGTAGCAAAAATAAAATAAATTCACTCGAAACGTTCAGCTTCATAAAGCAGAGTATCAATATTCTGCTTACCATCCAAAAAAGATAACTACTAAGAGAATCTGTTGTTAATATATTCATTATGCTCCTGATAGCCAAACTTTGACCTTGGCAAAATAAAAAGAACCATATAGTTAAAATTGATTTCATTGAAATTAATATTTCATCACTGAGAAAACTGTTTCAATGAAACTATTCTGGGAGGCGGGGCCAAGAGGTGGAATAGTCAGATGCTTCCTGTGGTCCCTTTTACAACACAGACTGGACAAAACAAGTGAATCAATTATATTTGACAATCTAGGAGCCCTGAACATCAAAGGCAAAGCTGAGGAATCAGACTGAGCGACAGGCGGAGGGAGAGACAGCTAAGAAGTAGCAAGGATTTGCCAGACCTGACCCAGAGGGAACTGGCACCCTGGAGGCCGAATCAGCTGGCATGATTGGTGAGGCAAGCAGTGGCTTTTGGGACGTGTTTTCCACATCAGGAGAGAGCAAGTGGCAGAGAGTCTACTCAAGCCTCCCGAACTAGTGAAAAGCAGCTCTCCATCAGCAAAGATAAGTATATGCATCTAACCTATGATGCAGATCAAAAAGTACCCCTTTTGGATTTGTACTTTTCTCCCATTTACTTGCCTCCTCCCTGCTCTGCACCACTTCTCGGGCAGGCTTCAGTGATTGTTGCATTCCCTGGGCCAGAATTAGGACCCACTGTGCATGCTTAGCCATTCTCCCTGCTTTGGAGAGGGAAAAATTAACAAACAGGGAAAAAAAAAATCTGCCAGCCCCCCTAAGCCAAGAACTCAGGGCAGGCACAGCGCCTTTGCAGAGGCACAAGCATAAAGAGTCCACAGACTTTGAATGCCTTTTACCCCTGTGTAGACCTCTGTGGGCCCGTTTCAATAGTGTAGGCCCTCAGCACAGTACAGCAGGGTATATAACTGAAAACTATTTTCAACTGTATCAGCTATAAGATGGAGTGGAAGATTCGGGACATTTGACACGGCTCTGCCAAATTTTTTTTTTTCTGCCAACTTAGCAGTGTCCTCAACTACCCACATCAGAGGCCTGAGGACTGGTGGCTCCACCAATGCCAGTTAGCCACCCTCAATGGGGTCCAAGAATAAGTGTTGTCTTGCAGTCCTTACAGACAACAGAATTGAATGTCCATAGTCTCCTACCCACCTATGTGTTCTAGGGAACAGGAACAGCCTTTCCACTCAGACACTCATGGGCAGCCTTCAGCCACCTTCCTTGCTTAGCACATGACCTTCTACTGCAGTCAGATACCTGTGCCTACTCCAATAACCCTTACCCATCTAGGATTGTAGGTGAGAGCCTGCACCACACACTTGGTGACTGACTACCTGGTCACCTGAGATGAATCCATACAAGAAAGGTAAATGGACTCCTAGGCTCACATACCTAGTAACAGCTCTAACCACCTGGTGACAGGACAGGATGTAAGGGTTTCAAAGACACCAATAATCAAACTAGCTCACATGACCAGCCATCTGGGCATATCAAAACAAAACCAAACAAGAAGCAAGGACCCAGTAAACAAACACAAAATAAATATAATAACCTATTGATGCCTTGGAGACAAAAGTCAATATCAAATCACATAAAGAGGCAGACCATGATGGATTCAGCTAGTGCCCAAAACAAAGAATCAAGAAACCTTCCAGAGCAAGAGAATTTCTTGGAATTAACAGTGATAGAATTCAAAGATTTATAATATACAGAGCTCTTCGAGAGATCAGGAAGGAGATCAGGCAAAGACAGAACAAGCCAAGGAACACACAAAGCAATACATGAACTTAAGAAGCTTATACAAGAGAATAATGACAAATTTAACAGGCCGCTAGAATCCACAGAGAGACAGCAAACAGAAATCCAAAAGTTTAACAATAAAATTTCAGAATTAGGCAAATCAATATAAAGTCATAGGAGCAAAATAGAGGCAGTGGAAGTCAGAATTAGTGAGATTGAAGATAAAGCACTTGACACCAATTCATCTGAGGAAAAAACAGATAAAAGAATAAAAAAAAATTTGAAAAACCCTAAGAATTATGGCAGACTATCAAGAGGAATAACATACGAATGACAGGAGTACCATTGGGAAGGATAACTGAAAATACAGGGAGAATTGTTGAAGATTTGTTGGCAGAAAACTTCCCTGATATCGTGAAAGATGAGAAGATATCTACCCAAGAAGCTCATCAAACCTCACACAAAGTAGATCCCAAAAGAAAATCACCAAGACATATTATAATCAAACTTGCCAAAACCAAAGATAAAGAGAAATTTAAGAGTGGCTAGGGATTTTTTTTTTTTAGGGATAGATGAAGAGTCACCTAGAAAAGCGCAGTCAATAAGAATATGCTTGGACTACTCAGCAGAAACTATGCATGCAGAAAGGGAATGGGATGACATATATAAAACCTTGAAGGAAAAAAATTGCCAGCCAAGAATTATATATCCAGCAAAACTGTCTCTCAAATATGATGGCAAAATCAGGGCATTTGCAGATGAACAGAAGTTTAGGGAACTTGTAAAAACCAAACCAAAATTATAAGAAATACTAAAGGAAGTCCTCCAGCTAGAAAATCAGTGATATCAGATAACTAGAACACAGGACAGAACAACCAGATATCAACCCAGAAAGGGAAGACACAAATAAATCAAAGCTAAAACACTGAAAATAGGGAAAAAGAGATGTCAGCATGTAAAAGATGCCAATATTAAGACAAAAACAAGGACCTAAAAAAGTCCTTCATATAGAAAGGAAGTGAAGGTGATATAAAGAAAAAAACATAGGTATAAACTTAGAAAAATAGAGGTAAATATTCAGGTAACCACAAAAGAAACTAACAATCCTACACATCAAAATAAGAAACAAGAAAAACATAAAGACTCAACAAATACAAAATCAGCAATAATGAAAAGGATGAAAAGAAAATATAAAGAAAAATGACTCAGCACAGAAAATTAAGTGGAACAAAGAAACACAACAACACACACATGACAAAAGACATCAAAATGACAGCACTAAACTCATACTTATCAATAATTATGCTGAACGTAAATGGACTAAATGTACTACTAAAGAGAAAGAGAGTGGCAGAATGTATTAAAATAAATATGATCCATCTACATGCTGCCTACAACAGACACACCTTAGACTTAAAGGCGCAAACAAAGTAAAACTCAAAGAATGGAAAATATATATATCAAGCAAGCAATAATAAAAAAAGAGCAGGGGTGGCAATATTAATCTCTGACAAAATAGGCTTTAAAGTAAAATCAACCACAAAGGATAAGGAAGGACACTATAAATTGATTAAAGGGCCAATACACTAGGTACACAACTATACACGACCATAATAAATAATTATGCACCCAAGGACAGAGCTCCAAATATATAAAACAAACTCTAACAGCACTGAAAAGAGAAATAGACAGCTCCACAATAATAGTAGGAGACTTCAACACACCACTTTCGGTGAAGGACAGAACATCCAGAAAGAAGCTCAATAAAGACATGGACGATCTAAACACCACAATCAACCAACCTGACCTCATAGTCATATACAGGACATTCCACTCAACAGCAGCCAAGTATACTTTCTTTTCCAACACACATGGAACATTCTCTAGAACAGACCACATAGCAGGCCATAAAGCACGTCTTAACAGAATCCAAAGCATCGAAATGTTACAAAGCATCTTTTCTGACCGTAAGGCCATAAAAGTAGAAATCAGTAATAGAAAAAGCAAGGAAAAAAAAAAATCATATACATGGAAACTGAACAACACCTTGCTCAAAAACTAAGGACGGAATAAAGAAATTCATAGAATCAAGTGGCAATGAAAATACATCCCGCCAGAACAAGCAGTGCTCAGAAGTCAATTTATAACAACAAATGCACACATCGAAAAAGAAGAAAAGGCCAAAATCAAAATATTAAACCTACAACTTGAAGAAATAGAGGGCAGAAAGAAGCCCCCAGGTATCAGAAGAAAGCAAATAATAAAAATTAGAGCAGAATTAGATGAAATAGAGAACAGAAAAACAATTGAAAGAGTTAACAACACCAAAAGCTGATTCATTGAAAAGATCAACAATATCGATAAACCACTGGCCAAACTGACAAAAGAAAAACAGGACAGGAAGCAACTAACCCAAATAAGAAATGAGACGGGCGATATCACAACAGCCTCAAATGAAATTAACAGAATCATAACAGAACACTATGAAAAACTGTACTCTAACTAACTTCAAAACCTAGAAGAAATGGACAAATTTCTAGAAACCTACTACTTAACTAAAAAAAAAAAAGGAACACAAACAGAGGTAGAACAACTAAATAAACCTATAACAAAAGAAGAGATTGAAAAGGTAATTGAAAAATTTCCTACACAAAAAAAAGCCCTGGCCTGGACGGCTTCACTGGGAAATTCTACCAAACTTTCAGAGAAGAGGTAACACCACTACTACTAAAGGTATTTCAGAGCATAGAAAAAGGCGAATACTCTCAAACTCGCTCTATGAAGCCAGCATAACCCTGATACCAAAACCAGGTAAAGACATCATACAAAAAAGAAAGCTATAGACCAATATCCCTCATGAACTTAGATGCAAAAATCCTCAACAAAATTCCAGCCAATAGAATTCAACAACATATCAAAAAAATAATTCACCATGACCAAGTGGGATTCATACCAGGTATGCAGGTATGGTTCAACATTAGTAAAACAATCAGTGTAACCATCACATAAATAAAAGAAAAGAACCACATAATCTTATCAATTGATGCAGAAAAGGCATTTAACAAAGTCCAACACCCATTCATGATAAAAAACTCTCAGCAAAATAGGAACAGAAGGGAAATTTCTCAACAATGAAGGGGATTTATAGAAAGCCAACAGCCAACATCGTATCGTCCTAAATAGAGAGTCTGAAAACATTCCCCTTGAGAATAGGAACCAGACAAGGATTCCATTTATCACTACTCTAATTCAACATTGTGCTGGAGATCAAAGTCAGAGCAATTAGGCTAGAAAAAGAAACAAAGAGTATCCAAATTGGTAATGAAGAAGTAAAAGTATCTATTTCCAGATGATATGATCTTATGCAAAGAAAACCCTAAAGAATCCAAAAGAAAACTACTGGAACTAGTAGAAGATTCGGCAAAGTATCAAGATAAACATACAAAAATCAGTTGGATTCCCCTACACCAACGAAGGGAACTTGGAAGAGGAAATCACAGAATCAATACCATTTAAAACAGCCCCCGAGATGATAAAATACTTAGGGATAAGTCTAACCAGACATAAAAGACCTATACAAAGAAAACTACAAGACACTACTGCAAGAAACCAAAAGACCTACATAAATGGAAAAATATGCCTTGTTCATGGATAGGGAGAATCAACATCTTGAAAATATAAATTCTACCCAAAGTGATCTACAGATACAATATAATTATGATCCAAATTCCAACAGCATTTTTTAATAAGAAGGAGAAACAAATCACCAACTACATATGGAATGGGAAGATACATTGGATAAGTAGAGCATTACTGAAGAAGAAGAATAAAGTGGGAGGCTTCTCACTACCTGATTTTGGAATCTATTATACAGTTATAGTAGTCAGAACAGCCTGGTACTGGTACAACAACAGATACATAGATCAATGGAAAAGAATTGAGAATTCAGACATAAATTCATCCACCTATGAGCAGCTGAAATATGACAAAGGCCCAAAAAGTCCATTAAATGGGGGAAAAGACAGTCTCTTTAACAAATGGTGCTGGTATAACTGGATCTCCATCTAAAAAAAACATGAAACAAGACTCATGCCTCACACCATGCACAAAAACTAACTCAGAATGGCTCAAAGACCTAAATATAAAATGTAAAATGATAAAGATCATGAAGAAAAAGTAGGGACAACATTAGAAGCCCTAATACATGGCATAAACAGAATATAAAACATTACTAACACTCCAAAAACACCAGAAAAGAAACTAGATAACTGGGAGCTCCTAAAAATTAAACACTTACGCTCATCAAAAGACTTCACCAAAAGAGTAAAAAGACAACCTACAGACTGGGAAAAAATGTTTCACTATGACATATCTGATCAGGGTCTAATCTCTAAAATCTACAAAATACTGCAAAATCTTAACACAAAAAAGACAAATAACCCAATTAAAAAGTGGGCAAAGGACATGAACAGGCACTTCACCAAAGAAGACTTTCAGGCAGCTAACAGATACATGAGGAAATGTTCACAATCATCAGCCATTAGAGAAATGCAAATCAAAACTACAATGAAATACCATCTCACTCCAATGATGCTGGTATTAATTAAAAAAACACAAAACAATAAATGTTGGAGAGGTTGTGGAGAGACTGGAACACTTATACGCTGCTGTTGGGAATGTAAAATGATACAACCACTTTGTAAATTGATTTGGCACTTTCTTAAAAATCTAGAAATGGAAGTACCATAAGATCCAGCAATCCCACTCCTTAGAATACATCCTAGAGAAATAAGAGCTGTCACACATATAGATATATGCACACCCATGTTCATTGAAGCACTGTTCACAATAGCAAAAAGATGCAAACAATCTAGGTGCCCATCAACCAATGAATGGATAAAAAAATTATGGTATATTCACACAATGGAATATTACACAACGACAAAGAACAAGGAAGAATCCACAAAGCATCTCATAACATAGTGGAATCTGGAATGCATTGTGCTGAGTGAAATTAGTCAGTAGCAAAAGACAAATATTTTATGAGACCACTATTATAAGCACTCAAGAAGGGGTTTAAACACAGAGGAAACCATTGTTTGATGGTGGAGAGGGAGGAAGGGAGAGGGGTATTCACTTACTAGATAGTAGACAAGAAGTATCTTAGGTGAAGGGAAGGACATGACACAATACAGGAGAAGTCAGTACAACTGGACTAAACCAAAAACTAAGAAGTTTCTCAAATACAACCAAACACTTGGAGGGGCAGAGTAGCAAGGGCAATGTCTAGGGACCATGGCTTCAGGGGATATCTAGGTTAAGTGGCATGACAAAGTTTATTAAGAAAATGCTCTGCATCTCATTTTGATGAGTGGCGTATGGGGCCATCTAAGATGCATCAATTGGTCCCAACCCACCTGGAGCAAAGGAGAATGAAGAACATCAAAGACATAAGGTAAAGATGAGCCCAAGAGACAGAAAGGACCACATAAATCAGAGACTACCCAAGCCTGACATTGGAAGAACTAGATGGTGCCGGACACCACCAATGCCTACCCTGACAGGGAACACAACAGAGATTCCCTAATGGAGCAGGAGAAAAGTGGAGTGCAGGATTCAAATTCTAATAAAAAGACCAGACTTGAAGGTCTGGCTGAGACTGAAGGAATCCAGGAAGACATGACCCCCAGACTCTGTTAACCCAGAACTAAAACCATTCCGGAAGCCAACTTTTCAGACAAAGATTAGACTGGATGCTAAGACATAAAACGATACTCGCAAAGAGTGTGGTTCTTAGTTGAAGTAGATACATGAGACTAAATGGGCAGCTTCTGTCCAAAGGCAAGATGAGAAGGCAGAAAGGGACAGCAGCCAACTGAATGGACACGGGCAATCCGGGGTGGAAAGGAGAAGTATGCTGTCATAGAGCAACTAGGGTCACATAACAATATGTGTGTAAATTTTTGTATGAAAAACTAACTTGAGCTGTAAACTTTCACTTAAAGCAGAATAAAAAAATGAATAAAAGAAACTATTCCTAGCTTGAAAAAAATTTAAAAAGATGGATTAAAACTTGTATAAGAAATTCTGTGGGGTAAAATTCAATGTTCACTACAGTATATACAAAGAAACTTATTTTGCAGTACTAATCAGTACATAACCCATTGCCATTGTGTCGATTCCAACTCATAGAGGCCCTATAGGACAGAACTGAACTGCCACATAGAGTTTCCAAGGAGGAGTTGGTGGATTTGAACCACTGACCTTTTGGTTAGCAGTGGAATGCTTAACCTTTGTGCTACCACACAATTTCTTTATTAAAATCTTCAAACAGCAAATATTCTGGTTAATTAAATAAAGGCTCATTCTACAAAAGTAAGTTTGAGTTTTTGTGTTTGTTTTTGTTTCTAAATTTCTCTATGGAAGTATTTTAAGAGTGCTTTTGAGAGAGGAGAATAAAATTTGATGAGAAATTTTAATCTTACGTATATTTGCATAGAAAAATTTTTTTTTTCTATGCGTAGGTTAACATTAAATACTTCTGAAAACACGTCTTTTGTATGTTATATATTAACACTAGTAATGAGAGGAACATTTCAAATAATTCAAAAGTAACATCAAGAAACAGTTTAGAACGAAGGCTCTGAAGCATTACTGCCTGCATTGAAATCCTGGTTCTGCGGCTTTAGGAAAATTATTTAATCTCTCTGTGCTCCGTTTCCTCACCTATAAAATGGGGTATAATACTGCTAACTCCTAGGCTACTTTTAGGATTATATTATAAATATCCAAGCCAGACCAAACCAAACCCATTGCTGTCGAGTCAATTCTGACTCATAGCGATCCTATAAGACGGTAAAACTGCCCCATAGGGTTTCCAAGGAGTGGCTGATAGATTTGAACTGCCGACCTTTTGGTTAGCAGCCTGAGGTTTTAACCACTGTGCAGCCAGGACTCCATTATCCATATATAAGTCATAAATATGATGGAATATTGTTACCTTTAATATATAGTTCTTAGGCTTATTATCTGATTAATAGCAAGTGCTATATAAAGGTCGCCATTTTAATCATAGCAGGCAAAATGCAACCTATAATTTTTAAATAATAATTGTATAAGTACTGTAATATGAAGAAAATAAAACAGAGTAATGTGATACCATTTCCAAGTGGGGGCTCAACTCTCTTTAGGGGCACCAGACGAATCTTCTCTGAGGCAATGACAGACGATGCTATGTAAAGATTGGGAAGAAAGGTGTTCCAGGCAAAGAGAATAGCAAGTGTGAAAGTCTGAGAAGGCTGTGTTTATGTTGCAGAAAGCAGGCCCCTGAGACTGGAGTAAAGTGAGCAATGAAGGGATTAATTGGAGACCATGTTGTAAAGGTAAGACAGGGTGAGATTCTGTAGGACTTTACAGACCTTGGTCAGAAGTTTGCGTTTCATTCCAAGTGCAATGAGAAGCCATCGAAAAGTTGTAAGGGGAAAGGGGTGTGGAATGGTGGCACGATCTAATTTCCTATTAAATACATCACTTCGGTGGCTCTGTGGGGAATGAACTTCACAGCCTCGAGTTTGAACTAAGGAATATTAAGTGGTCATTGCAGAATGGAAGCCCAGGTGAGGATGAAGAGAATCAGTGGAAATAGACGAAATTAGGGGAAAGGGACAGCCAGAGTCAGAAAGAAGGACACACACACACACACACACACACACACAGTTGGTTTTAAGATAGAAGATAACGCATCATGTTTTAATGCTGATAGAAAAATCAAGTAATAGGGAAAAAATGGTGCTGTACCAGAGTGGGCATAGTTTTCTTCAGTCACTGCAAACAAATAATTTTTTCAGGGAAAATACTCTCAGTTGTACAGTATTTATTTCTCTGATAGAGAGATTGATGATTTCATCTTCCCTTATACCGAACTTTTATTCATATATGTGTTATCTGCTATCAAACTGTCTAGTTTACAGTGCTGAGCTAATTTGCATATGTATTTCAGTTTAGTACAAAACTATGCCTATGGTGCCTTGAAGCAACTATTTTGGACAAATATTTTGTCCGTTTTTACTGAACTGACCAATCTATTGGTGTCAGAGAGAGCGAGAGTGGTTAGAGATAATGTTAAAAGAGTAATTATATTTAATCAACCTTGATTTAAAGTGATTTCCATTATTGTTGTTAAAAATTGTTGTTAGGTGCCTTCAAATTGGTTTCAAATCATAGCAACCCTGCAGAACAGAGTAGAGCTGACCCATAGGGTTTCCAAGGAGCTGTTGGTGGATTTGAACTGCCAACCTTTTGCTTAGCAGCCAAGCTTTTAACCACTATACCACCATACACTAATTTAGAAGTATTTTACAGTAGACAAGATAAACTTTAAGAAACAAAATGAGTGAACTCACTTAAATTTTCTTCATATGACTATTCAGAAAACAAGATTAGATGAACAATTAGCAAAACAAGTAGCATAATGTAGGGCAAAGCTTCAGAAATAGATCAATTTTAACTATGCCATGAGCCACTCCATTGCTTACTAGCTACATAGGCAAAACTAGTTATTTTAGACTCAATTTTACTTTTATAATGGATTATTCAACATTTCTTAATCTTTTAAAATCTCTCTCACCATTAAAACGTAAAAAATTAAACACTAAAAAATTAGAACCCTCTCACCTTTGCTTAATGTGATAGGGAATTAAAAACAAAGTAAAAGTGAACCTTGTGTCTAAATACACTCACTTCTTCAGTGGTGCAAAGTCCTATTTTGTTTTGTCAGAATGCTTTCTCTACCCATGCCTTCCCAACTGTTGATGTGCCTTTCAGGACTGGTGTGCGTCTGGTGAAAGCGAGCTGCTCAATAAATGCTAGTTTCCTTCAAAATATTATGACAACCAACAACTTTTCGTATTAAGTGATGTGAACTCAAACTATACAGATGGGCCGAAAAGTAAGGAACATATCCTAAAATAGTCCTAAAATAGTATGTTAGTTGCATTTTCAAATAAGGGGTTCAGTATTTTTTAAGGGGAAATACTTTCAAATTTAAAGATATGACTCTAATTAACGTCTGATAAAGAAGACAAGTACACTACAGAAAGTATTTTGGGAACAACACAAATCGTGTATTAATTATATACTTTTTCCAATTAACAGTTGGATCTATTGCTTTAAATTTAGAGGTATTTTGCTTGAAAAGATATCTGAGGGTCAACCCAAAGTATACTGAATGTATTATTTGAACAATTTAAAAATAAGTATATACACTATATTCTGATTTTGTGCTGTTGTTGGTAGGTGTCATCGAGCTGGCTCCAACCCATAGTGACCCTACGTACCACAGAACGGAACACCACCTGGTCCTGCGCCATGCTCACAATCGTTTCTATGCTTGAGCCTATTGTTGCAGCCACTGTGTCAATCCATCTCGTTGAAGATCTTCCTCTTTTTCGCTGACCCTGTACTTTACCAAGCATGATGTCCTTCTCCAGGGACTGATCCCTCCTGATAACATGTCCAAAGTATGTAAGAGGTAGTCTCGCCATCCTTGCTTCTAAGGAGCATTCTGGTTGTACTTCTTCCAAGACAGATTTGTTCATTCTTTTGGCAGTCCATGGTATATTGAAAATTCTTCACCAACACCACAATTCAAAGGCGTCAATTCTTCTTTGGTATTCCTTATTCATTGCCCAGTTTCTGCATGCATATGATGTGATTGAAAATACCATGGCTTGGGTCAGGCCCACCTTAGTCTTCAAGGTGACATCTTGGCTTTTCAACACTTTAAAGAGGTCACTTCCAGCAGATGTGCCCAATGCAATGCGTCTTTTGATTTCTTGACTGCTGCTTCCATGGGTGTTTGTTGATTGTGGACCCAAGTAAAATGAAATCCTTGACAACTTCAATCTTTTCACCATTTATCATGATGTAGCTTATTGGTCTGTCATGAGGATTTTTGTTTTCTTTATGTTGAGATGTAATCCATACTGAAGGCTCTGGTCTTTGATCTTAATCAGCAAGTGCTTCAAGTCCTCTTTTCTTTCAGCAAACAATGTTATGTTATCTGCATAAAGCAGGTTGTTAATGAGTCTTCCTCCAATCCTGATGCCCTGTTCTTCTTCAGTCCAGCTTCTCAGATTATTTGCTCAGCACACAGATTGAATAGGTACAGTGAAAGGATACAACCATGATGCACACCTTTCCTGACTTTAAACCATGCAATATTCCCTTGTTCTGTCCAAACAACTGCCTTTTAATTTATGTATAGGTTCCTCATGAACATAATTAAGTTTTCTAGAATTCTCATTCTTCGCAATGTTATCCATAGTTTGTTATGATCCACACAGTCGAATGCCTTAGCATAGTCAATAAAACACAGGTAAACATCTTTCTGGTATTCTCTGCTTTCAGCCAGGATCCATCTGACATCAGCAATGATGGCCCTGGTTCCACGTCCTCTTCTGAATCTGGTCTCAATTCCTGAATTGCTGCAGCCACTTTTGAATGATCTTCAGCAAAATTTTACTTGTGTGTGATATTAATGATATTGTTCGATAATTTCACCTTTCTTGGGAATATGCATAAATATGGATCTCTTCCAGTCAGTTGGCCAGGAAGCTGTCTTCCAAATTTCTTGACATAGATGAGTGAGTGCTTCTTATCTTGTATATATTATATAATCTGTCCATATGACTTAGAGAATCGATCTGTGATTAGTTGATAATCATACCTTATCACATGATATGCTTTATGCTCAATTCTGTCATGTAGTAATGTTAACTGAGCACCATTATGCTAACTGAGCCACAAATATTTCTTAATCTGGGAATACGGCAATAAACATGACAGGCAAAGTCTGACTTCAGGGATCTTTTTTAGCAATTTTCTAGAGACGTAATATACTGTGTAATAAGATCTTTGCCAACTTTTGACCTTGAGGATTAAAAAAAAAAAGGAAGAAATATAGCTAATAGATAGTAATGGAATGAGTAAAAAATTCATTTTTCTTTTAACAATATCTTTTAACAAATTAAAAAAGGCATAAATGTATCTTTTTATGTTTACTCATATATTTACCATTTATTTTGTTTAGATTCAAATTTCCATTTGGTATTATCCTCCATCTTAACTTTTTTTTTTTTTTTTTGGCATGCAGATCTGCTTTTGACAAATTCTCTGTTTTTGTTTGTCTTAAAATGTCTTTATTTTGCTTTAATTTGAGGAAGATATTTTTACTGTGTATAAGCTTGTAGTAGACTGCCCCTGCTCCCCCCAGCATTGTAAGGATGTATCTCTACTGTTTTTCTGATTGGCAAAGTTCCTGAAAAGAATTATCCTGTCATCCTGTATTTGCTCCTCACCCTAAAGTGTCTTTTTGTATTGGCTCATTTTGAGATGTTTTTATTATCATTGATTTTCAGCAATTTTGATTATTGGGCCTTAGCATTATTTTACTTTTAGATTTATATTACTTGGCTTTCATTGAGCTTCTTGGATCTTGGATGGAGTTCTCATTAAATTTGGAAAGACTTTGACCATTATTTTTTCAAATATCCATTCTCTTCTCTCCTGTGATTCCAATTACATGTATGATAGACTACTTGGTGTTGTTCCACTGCTTACTAACACTCTATTTTATGGTCCTTTTTTCTCCCCTCTCTGCTTCATTTTGGACAGTCTGTTGCTATGACTTTATGTTCACTGATGTTTTCTTCTGCAGTACCTATACTGACATTAATCCCATTCAATGTATTTTTCATTTTTAATACTGAAATTGTGCATTTCTAGGAACTTCAGTGTGGTTTCTTTTATATATTCCATTTCTCTCTTTACCATTCTCATGTTTTCCTCTACTTTCTTGAACATGGAAAGCATATTATAATAGCTACTTTAATGCCCTTGTTTCTGGGTATGTTTCCATTGATTTTCTATTGCTAATGGGTCATACTTCTCTTCTCTCAAAGAACAAAGTTACATGTTGCTTTTTGTCCAATACCTGAAAACTCCTGTTTTACACACACACATATGTATGTAAATATATGTATATGTATAGTTACATATATATGATTACATATCTATATCTCTTAATCTATATATAGTCCTTTTGTTATTTAAGTTGACATCATAAATAGTTCCCTGTTCTTGTCAGAAGAGGAAGTTTCTCCTTATTGTTTTAATGCATTTAGAAAGTTTACTCTTTGCTCTTCCATTGACTATTTCTACTCAATCCATAAAAATGCATCAAAAGGAGAAAGTTCAGTCAACCCATTAACTTTTTTACTCAATTGCAAGAAATGTTTTATTTTATCCAAATTGGCCACAATTTTCTTACACATATGGCAGAATACACACTTGAATTTCCAGTCATAAAAACAAAAATATTTTTATATTTAAGTGCAATTAAGTAAACACCTTGGTGTAAATCACGTAAAAATTTTGGTATCACTGGAAAATTACTGTTCTTGAAAGGATATGATACAGCTTCATGCAAAGAAACTTCATAGTTTTAATTTAAAATGACATGGGGAATTCATTGCTCAAATATTTTCATTTACTACAAATCACTGTCAACTCAGCAGTTACCCCTTTGAAAGTTTAATCACTTTATCTATTAAGTAAAACCATTTAGTTTGTTTCTTCTATTAACATTTTACAGGTGTAATGAGATCCACATAAACCAAACCCTTCGGTTTCTGACTACCATCTTGTGAGAACGGATCAGTTCAGCCAATATAGAATCACATAAAATCATTCATTTTCTGGTAATCTATGTTGGGAATATATTGGTTATATATTAATATTAACGTACTCATTTATATAGGGAAATGGTGAACGACATATTTCAAAATAAAGAGCTCAGTGCCAATTTCTATTGAAATAAAACATTATAGATGAAGTCATTAACATGAGCTCAATACTTACATTATTTCTCCTAAGTAATAAATGAAACTAAATATTCTACAAGAATCACCTAAGTATGACACTATGTACCCCTTTGGTAATTTGTTTTATCAAGAACTTAGAAATAACTTTGTGGTATAAAAAAGTAGGTGGCTTATTAATTAGAATTACGTGAAGTTTTTTTTTGTAAAAACATGAAAATGATCAATGAATTATAAAACAGTCTGTAAATGTAAGACGATGGTGTTGCTATTACTACTACTACTACTGCTATGTTTATCACAGATTTGGGGTATAGATAGCAATCGTCTATTGTCAATTTTGTGTATTTCTTTTCCATAAGAAAGATAATGTCTATAAACTAAGTCAGCAAGTTAGCAATAAAAGTTCGTTAGTCTATCCATTTTTTCATGCAAATTATAAACTTATTTTACTAAAGAGTTCTGATAGTTATAATAAAGGAAATATCTGGCCATTATCATTTACCTCTTTGTCACTTAAAAATATTTATTTTTATTCTGCTTTTGGTCTTTCATCTTAACTAACAGTATGAAACTTGCAAGAACTGACATCAAAATCTGCTGACACCTGTAGCAGCAATCTCACCAGGAATACTTGTTTGTCTATTTATACATTAAAAGCATCTGTCATTCTATGGGCTAATCACTAAGATTCTGCTAATGCTTAGAAAGAGAATTTTCTCTCAGTGTTTGAGCCATTTGAAATAGACAGTTGAAGAATAATGCTAGTTATTAACATAAAGTAATAATTATTTACATTTTCACTATAGTTTATAGGTTGCAAACTCTTTTCACAGACATTACAATATGACAGTTGTAATTATTGCATATATACCTTGGGAAGATTTTTATTATCCTCACTTGGTGGTTGAAGAACATGAAGTTCAGAGAGTTAATGACTTGCCTGAGAACACACAGCTATTTAGTAAGCAATGAAGTGAATAAGTTTTAAAAATTATAGTGAACAAATTGACAAAACATATTAAAAAAAGAAGCAAATAGAATTTTTAAATTGTCACTTTAGCAATTTACCCAAAACATTCAGGTCCTCAAGTTTCATCTTCCAACCCCTTGGGGGCAGTTACTTTTCAGAACTGATTTTTTTCTGATTTAGAAAGTAATAGTGAGCATATAATGTATATAATCTAGCATCTGCAACAGGATGTGAAGCAGCAAATTCATATTTCTGCAGTAAAATATTTGAATACTCCCAATAAATAGAATAAACAGAAGATGAAAAAAGATTCAAGGAATTTGGGTCAGGTTTTGCAACCAAACATGTTGAATGCCACACGTATGTAAAAATTTGGTTTTCTGATATTTTGGATCTTGAAACTGCAAATGAGGGATTGTAATCTAATCAACATCTTTTGGTTATAAGTTTATGTTTACCTCAGATAATTCATACATAAAAATTTATATTAGCTTTATTTATTTCAAACTTGCCTGTAGAAACAAACCTTATATCAGAAAACATTAAGCATTTTAATGATGCTAATAAATTTACAAGAGAGATGGTCAGGAATTTGGTTCCTCCTTAGCCTTAATCATTTGGATAAGACATTTGTATTCTCATAGGTTTGATCACAAGCAGGGGAGATTAGAGCAAGATGGAAATATGAGCACCTACACATTCCCATCAACCTCAAAAACATGCAAAAAAAAAAAAAGCAGAAACTGGCAGAACCAATTTTGTCAGAACACTAGAAATAGTCAAAGGGTTACAGCAAGTAAGCAAATGTGGAATTAAGATAAAGGCTATTTCTAAATGGTAGGACAGCTTTGGTTTTCTGTCTCCTGCCTGGACCCTTGTCTGGTTCAGCATAGCCATCTTAAAGTGTCAGGGAGAGACTCAGATCTCAGGCTCTAGATGGAGCAGAAAAGAATTCATTCACAAATTATTGTGTGTCTGTCCTAACTTGTCTAAGATCTGCATGAAGGATGAAGCATGGCATTCATGAGGGAGAGTGGGCAATGACCATCGGCCTAAAGCTGTAACCATCTGTAACCACCTGTAGCTAAAGAGTGTGATTTAATTATACAAAAGACACCTCAAGACTAGGAGAAAGTTTCTCTTCTAGGAGAGAGTTTTTTTTTTTTTTTTCTCCAGAATCTACCGCTTTAAAAGCTACCATGTACATGGGGTAACTGAGAAAACCACATGAAAGCCAAGCAAAAGATGTATGGTCAGTAATTACCTGAGACATCCCTATGCTTTCTCCATAGATTGATCCTTAGGCCCAGTGCAAGTCTGGCTAACTGTTGAAGGAGGGCCCTGGCACAGAACCAGTTTTCAAACACAGGGAGAGGTCACCTTTCCTCTGGTATTCAAGGAACTCTCTATCAAAATACTAGTTGAACACAAGCCAAGAAATGGAGACTTCAGTGCCCACACATAATCAGGATGGTAGCCTTTCCAAAAATAGGAGATGACTACAATCTATAACAATTACCAAACCAAACAACAACAACAAAAAAATCCTGGGGAAGGGAAGAATCAGAGTTCTGGAGTTACCACATTATAATACTCAAATGATGTAATTTCACCAAAATTTACAATGCATACAAAAAAATAGGAAAGCATGGACTGTTCAGACGAACAAAATTAAGTGACAGGCACACTTGGGGAAGCCCAGATAAAGGACTTATTAGTCAGGGACTTTAAAACAACTGTATTAAATATGCTCAAAGAGCTAAATGAAAACATGGGCAATGAACTGAAATATATCAGGAAAACGATACATGAACAAAACAAGAATAACAATAGAGAAAGAAATTGTAAAAAAGAAACCAAAAAGAAATGCTAGAGCTGAAAAATATAACTGAAATGAAAAATTCACTGGAGGGATTTGACAGTAGATTTGAACTGGCTAAAGAAAGAATAGGCAAACTTGAGGATAGGACAATTGAAATGATCATGTTTGAGAAACAAACAAACAAACAAACAAAAAACATGAATAGAGCCTAGGGAACATACAGGACACCATTAAGTGGACCAGCATACACATTTTAGGAGTTCCAGAAGAAGAGAGAGAAAGGAGTATTTAAGCATAGAACAAAATTTCCTCAACATGGTAAAAGTCATTATGAAAAACTGACAGCTAACCTCATACTAAACAGTGAAAGACTGAAAGTATCTCACCTAAGATAAAGAATGAGACAAGGATGCCCACTTTGACCACTATAGTTCATCATTGTACTAGAAGTTCTAGCAGAGCAATTAGATAAGAAAAAGAAATTGAAAGGCATCCAAATCAGAAAGAAGTAAAACTATATTCATAGATGACGTTATCCTATACATAGGTAATCCAAAACAGTCCACAAGAAAGCTACTATAGCTAATGAATAACCCAGCAAAGCTGCAAGATAAAAGATCAACACTCGAAAATCGGTTGTGTTTCTGCACACCAACAATGAACAATATGAAAAGAAAATTAAGAAAACAATTCCACTTACAGCAATACCCAAAAGAATAAAACAGCTAGCAGTAAATTAAATCGGGGAGCTAAATGATATGTGTACTGACAATTATAAAATGTGCAAAGAAACTAAAGAAGACTTACATAAATGGAAAACATACATGTTAATGGAGTGGAAGGCTTAACAGTAAGATGCCAATAGTACTCAAAGCAATACTACTCAATTACTACAGATTCAATGCAATCCCTACCAAAATTTCAACTTTTTTTTTCCAAAATGGAAAATATAATCCTAAAATTCATAAGGAATTATAAGGGCCCTGAACAAACAATAAGATCTTGAAAAAACAAGAACAAAGTAAGAGTACTCACATTTCCAGATTTCAAAACCTACTATGATGCTACAGTAATCAATACAGTGTGGTACTACTGGAAACATAAACACATAGACCAATTGAATAGAACTGAGAGTGAGAAATAAACCCATATACCTGAGCCAACTGATTTTCGACAAGTGTGCCAAGTCCATCCAACAAGGAAAGAATAGTCTCTTCAACAAATTGTGCTGTAACAACTGGATCTCCACATGCAAAAGCATTAAGTTGTACCCATATTTTACACCATATATGAAAATTAACTCAAAATATATCAACGATCTAAATACAAGAACTAAAATGATAAAACTCTCTTGGAAGAAAACATAAATATAAATCTTCAAGAATTTGTTTTTGACAATAGATTCTAGATGTAACACCAAAAGCATCAGCAAAACAAGAAAAAAGTAGATAAAGTACACTTCATCAAAATGAAATAATTTTGTGCATCAAAGGACTTAAAAAACAAAAGTAAAGAGGCAGCCTAAAGAAAGGGAGAAAATACTTCATAGCCATATACCTCACAAGGATTTAATATCCAGAATACATAAAGACCTCCTACAACTCATCAACAAAAAGACAAAGAAGACATAGAAATGGCCAGTAAGCTCATGAAAAGATGTTCAAAGTCATTAGTCATCAAGGAAATTCAAAACAAAACCACTACGAGATAAAAATTCAACCCCCAGGATACCTATCAGAAAAATGGAAAATAACAGGTGTTGGTGAGTATGTAGAGAATTTGGAACCCTCGCGCACATCTAAAGGAAATGTAGAATGGTGCAGCTGCTATGGAGAACAGGTTTGTGGTTCCTCAAAGGGCTAAACACAGAATCACCATATGACCCAGCAATTCCATTCCTAGGTATTTCTAAAAGACTTCAAAGCAGGAACTCAAACAGATATTGGAATACCAATGTTTCATGCATTATTATAATACCCAGAATGGAAACATCCTAAGTGTCCATCTTGAGATGAATGGGTAAACAAAAGGTGGTATATGCATACAATGAAATATTATTCAGTCATAAGGAGAAATAAAGTGCTGATACATGCTATGACATTAAGCCCAGTGAAATAACTCAAATAGAAAAGGAAAAATACTGTATCACCCCATTCTTATGAAATACACAGAATAGGCCAAAGCATAGAGACAAAAGCAGATTAGTGGTTACAATGGGTTGGGGTGAGGGGAAAATGGGAAGTTTCCATTTGGGGCGATAAAAACTGTTAGACATAGACAGTAAA
Source organism: Elephas maximus indicus (assembly GCF_024166365.1). Taxonomy (NCBI): domain Eukaryota; kingdom Metazoa; phylum Chordata; class Mammalia; order Proboscidea; family Elephantidae; genus Elephas; species Elephas maximus. The sequence goes on from NC_064842.1 coordinate 62,560,597, forward strand.
TTTGGTTGCACAACATGGTGAATGTAATTAATGTTACTGAAGAATATATTTAAAAATAGTTAAAATGACAAATTCTTGTTGTATATATATATATTTTTATATTTTAGCACAATAAAAAAGGAAACAAACAATGTCTCCATTATTTCATAATTGAGTTTCCATGTAATATTATAAAAGCAAAATTCAGATATAACAATCTTGTTTTAGATTTTATGATTTCCTTTAACTTCTTCCTTTTCATATTTATCTTCATATTTTTTACAACTGCCAATTCCCTCATAATCTTAAAGCAATAATTTCTACAGCTTCAAGATTCATACTTCCAAAATTTACTTGAAGCAAAATTTATTCACTTGGTACCTTTGAGCACCTTTTTAAGCCTGGTATATTTTTTTGTTTCTCTCGTTTTAAACCATGAGATCGATGATGAAATTGTTTGGGTCACATATAAACGACATCCTATGGGAACTATGGTGCATGAGAGCATCTTCTATAAATAATTATTTTACATTCTTTAATTTTTGGTTAAGCAAAAATAATAGAGGAATACATGATTATGATATGTATGACAATAATGACAATTTGTGCTTTAAAATTATTGCTAATAGTTTCAGTGAAAATTAATACAAATTTTTGCAAACCACATGGAACTAATGATATTCTTGTAATTTTGTGTCCTGTTTATGATTAAATTATGCAACAGAGGTCACATCTAGGCAGTTAATATTTTTTGCCACAAGATGAATTATGAAACACAGATATGCATGTTTTATTTTAAAAATTTGCTTGAAAAACCCTACAGATTTTTTAAAAATGTGAATCATAGATCAAATCTCTGTTTAATGTAAATCCAGCTGACTTTAGATCTTATTTTGAAGATCAAAAAAGAAAGTACATTTCTAACAGCATTTTAAGAAAACATAAGTCATCCCCAAGTCTTAGCAGAACTTATAATAACTATATTCAGCCATGTATTTCTCTTTAAACTTTACAGTAATTGCTATTGCTTTGGTTATCATTTCATTATTTTACTATAAATTACTTACATAGTTTTTCTTTCTTGTTTTATTTTTTATTTCACAGAATGCTTCAAAAAGTTTGACTTTCTACTACATATTAGGCATTGCCTATGAGGTGGTAGTTTGGAAACCCTGGTGGCATAGTGGTTAAGAGCTATGACTGCTAAGGTTAGCAGTCCAAATCTACCAGGTGCTCCTTGGAAACCATATGGAGCAGTTCTACTCTGTCCTACAGGGTTGCTATGAGTTGGAATCGACTGGACGGCGAAGGGTTTTTTGTTTATTTTTTATGAGGTAAACAAACAAACAAAAAAACCAAACCTATCGCCATCCAGTCTATTTCGACTCATAGAGACCCCATAGGACAGAGCAGAAGTGCCCCATTGAGTTTCCAAGGAGTGCCTGGTGGATTTGAACTGTCGACCTTTTGGTTAGCAGCTATAGCACTTAAACACTACACCACCAGGGTTTCTGAGGGGTTTATGAAGTAGTTACTATATATTAGACTTTTAAAATAGAGATGTGAACAAGTTAGATGTAACCCATATCCTCAATGACAAAAGAAGCATAGTTACCAAATATTAGTTGAAATACTAATATTTTTAATGTATTTACTTTTCAGTGTTTATGATTTACCAATGACTTGTAATTAAATTAACTTTTTCGTTTTTTAAAAAAAGTTACTGTCAAGTCAACTCTGAATCATAGTGATCATATGTGTGTCAGAGTAGAACTATGCTCCTAAGGGTTTTCAGTGTCTCATTTTTCAGCAGTAGATCACTAAGTCTTTCTTCCGAGGCATTCTGGGTGGACTTGAGCTTCGAACCTTTCAGTTAGCAGCCACGTGCACTAACTGTTTATACCACCCAGGGATTTTTCTTCCAATATATAACTTCTAAAGCAGCATTTTTGGGCAAATTTGTAATTAGACAATTTGAGAATAAGATTCAAGTTTATATCTTGATGTTTTTGGGTGTTAGAGGGAATGTTAGATAAAAGATTGAATATGAGCTTGGATGAAGAATGAAAAATAGTATTACAAGTAAAAAAAAAAAAAACAAGTAAGGAAATAAAATATATAATGGCAAGTATATATGAACTGGCTCAACAAGTTTAAGTTTAAGAATTTAGGAGTCCTGGTCATGCCGTGGTTAAGAGCTTGGCTGCTATGCAAAAAGTCAACAGTTTGAATCTACCAGCCACTCCTTGGAAACCCTATGTGGCAGTTCTACCGTATCCTATAGAGTCCCTTTGAGTAGGAATCGACTTGAAGGCAATGGTTTTTTTTTGTTTGTTTGTCTTGACTAAAACTTAAAAGTCTAGGGAAGAAAAGAGATGATGATAGATAAGTAAAAAAGGACTAAAGACTACCCTAAGATAATTATCCCAAGCATTTGTCAGTTTGTCATAATGTGGTGGCTTGTGTGTTGCTGTGATGCTGGAAGCTATGCCACAGGTAGTCAAATACCAGAGGGGTCATCCTTACTGGACAGGTTTCAGCTGAGCTTCCAGACTAAGACAGACTAGGAAGAAGGACCTGGCAGTCTACTTCTGAAAAAAAATTAGCAGTGAAAACCACAGGAATAGCAGTGGAAAATTGTCTGGTACTGTGCAGGAAGATGAGTCCCTCAGGTTGTAAGGCACTCAAATTACAACTGGGAAAGAGCAGACTTCTCAAAGTAGAGTCAATTTTAATGACATGGATGGAGTCAAGCTTTTGGCATCTTCATTTGCTGATGAGGCAGAACTCAAAATGAGAAAAAAAAAATAGCTGAAAATGCCCATTAATAATAGGAACATGGAAAGTACTGAGTATGAATCTAGAGAAATTGGAAATCATCAAAAATAAAATAGAATGCATAAACATCAATAGCCTAGGCATTAGTGAGCTGAAATGGACTGGTATTGGCCATTTTGAATCGGACTATCATATCATCTACTATCCCAGGAATGACAAACTGAAGAAGAATGGCATTGCACTCATCATCAAAAAGAACATTTCAAGATCTATCCTGAAGTACAACACAGTCAGTGATAGGGTAATATCCATATGCTTACAAGGAAGATCAGTTAATACAACTATTATTCAAATTTATGCACCAACCACTAAGGCCAAAGATGAAGAAAATGAAGATTTTTACGAAATTCTGCAGTTTGAAATTGATCAAACATGCAATCGGGATGCATGGATAATTACTGGTGATTGGAATGCAAAAGTTGGAAACAAAGAAGGATTGGCAGTTTGAAAATATGGCCTTGGTGACAGAAACAATGCCAGAGGTCATATGATAGAATTTGGCAAGACCAACAACTTCTTCATTGCAAATAGCTGTTTTCAACAACATAAATGGTGGCTAAATATGTGGACCTTGTCAGAACGAATACACAGGAATCAAACTGACTACATCTGTGGAAAGAGAATATGGAAAAAACTGAGTATCATCAGTCAGAACAAGGCCAGTAACCAGCTGTGGAACAAACCATCAAGTGCTCATATGCAAGTTCAAGTTGAAGCAGAAGAAAATTAGAACAAGTCCATGAGAACCAAAGTATGATCTTGATTGTATTCCACCTGAGTTTAGAGGCCATCTCAAGAATAGATTTGATGCATTAAACACTAAGGACCAAAGATCAGAGTAGTTGTGGAATGACACCAAGGGCATCATACATGAAGAAAGCAAGAGGACATTAAAAAGACAGGAAAGAAGGAAAAGACTAAAATGGATGTCAGAAGAGACTCTGAAACTTGCTTTTGAACATCAAGTAGGTAAAGTGATTGTAAGAAAAGATGGAGTAAAAGAGCTGAAGAGAAGATTTCAAAGGGTGGCTCGAGAAGACAAAATAAAACATTTTAAAGAAATGTGCAAAGACCTGGAGTTAGAAAACCAAATTGAAGAAAACACTTGGCATTTTTCAAGCTGAAAGAACTGAAGAAAAAATTCAAGCCTTGAGTTGCTATATTGAAGGATTCTACAGGGAAAATATTAAACAACACAGAGAGCATCAAAAGAAGATGAAAATAACACACAGAGTCACTACCAAAAAGAATTAATCGATATTCAACCATTTCAGGAGATAGCATATGATCAAGAACCAATGGCACTGAAGGGAGGTTCAAGCTGTACGGAAGGCATTGGTGAAAAACAAAAACCAAACCAAACCAAACGCAGTGCTGTCAAGTCAATTCTGACTCATAGCGACCCTATAGGACAGAGTAGGACTGCCCCGCAGAGTTTCCAAGGAGCACCTGGCAGATTCGAACTGCTGAGCCTTTGCTTAGCAGCCGTAGCACTTAACCAGTATGCCACCGGGGTTTCCAAGACTAGAAATTGATGGAATATCAATTGAGATGTTTTAACAAACAGATGCAGCCTTGGAAATGCTGACTCATCTACACCAAGAAATTTGGAAGAGGGCTGCCTGGCCAACTGATTGGACGAGATCCATATTTTTGCATATTCCAAAGAAAGGTGGTCCAACAGAATGCAAAAATTATTGAACGATATCGTTAATATCACACACAAGTAAAATTTTGCTGAAGATCATTCAAAAATAGTTACAGCAGTACATCGACAGGGAACTGCCAGAAATTCAAGCCAGATTCAAAAGAGGACTTGGATCAAGGGATAGCCATTGCAGATGGATCCTGGCCGAAAGCAGAGAATACCAGAAAGATGTTTACCCATGTTTTACTGACTATGCAAATGCGTTTGACAGTGTGAATCATAACACATTATGGATAACATTGCAAAGAATGGGAATTCCACAACAATTAATTGTGCTCATGAGAGAACATGTACATAGGCCAAGAAGTAGTCATTTGAACAGATCAAGGAAATACTGTGTAGTTTAAAGTCAGGAAGGTTGTGTGTCAGGGTTGCATCATTTTACTATACTTATTCAATCTGTATGCTGAGCAAATAATCCAAGAAGCTGGACTATATGAAGAACAGGGCATCAGGATTGGAAGAAAACTCATTAACAACCTGTGCTATGTAGATGGCACAACCTTTCTTGGTGAAAGTGAAGAGTTGAAGCACATACTGATGAAAACCAAAGACAACAGCCTTCAGAATAGATTACACCTCAACATAAAAGAAAAACCCTCACAACTGGACCAATAAGCAACATCCATGATAAATGGAGAGAATATTGAAGTTGTCAAAGATTTCATTTTACTTGGATCCACAATCAGTGTCCATGGAAGCAGTAGTGAAGAAATAAAACAATGCATTACACTGGGTAAATCATTCAGAAGAATAAACATATAAGAATAGCCAGGGAAATACTCAAAAAGAAGAATGCAGGTATTAAAATATACTATAAAACTACAGCCTCTATAATTAAACAGTGAGTACTTTTACGTGAATAGGCAGGCGTAACATTGTTACACAACAGGAAGTCTAGAAATAGGCTTAATTACATGTACAAATTTGGTATCTGGTAAACGAAGTATACAAAATCTTTGGAGGTATATGTTTTAATAAATGGCATTGTATAATTGAATTTGGAAAATATATTGGAAAAATAAAAATTTGTTCCATCACCCACCATATACATTAGGATAAATTCCATTAGATCAGATATTTAAATGCAAAATATAATGCCAAACATTCCTCTCTAGCCTTGGAAAGCTACACTAAGACTCAAAATCATAAGCAATAAGGGAAAAGATAGAAAAAATGATTATATTAAAATACTTGATGAAAAAAGGACTAATGTAAGCTGAGAAGAAATATCTGCAACAAATATTTCAAATAGAGTTAGTATTCTTAATATATAAGCAACTTAAAAAATAAGAATCATATAAAAAATTTTGGCTAAAGGTAAACAGGTCATTGAAAATGGCCCTTAACCACATGAAAAGATGCTCAACTTCACAATAATAAGAGGGTATACAGAGATACCACTTTTCTCCTACTAGAATGGCAAAACATCCAGAAGTTTAACAACATACTCCATTGAAAAAGTTTTGGGAAAATAGACTCTCATACTTTACTGGTACGAATACGAAATGACAAACATCTAAGGAAGAAATTTGGCCAACAACATACGTACTTAAACTTTATTCCAGTATTTTCACTTTTAGATCCATCCCAAAGATAAACTGGCCAAAAGATGAAAATCTATATTCATAAAACTACTAATGGCAGGATTATTTGTAATCACAAAAGACTGGAGAAAATCCAAATATCTATCAAAAGGGACTAATTAAATAGACTACAGTATGCCCACACAACGGAATATTGGGTAAAATATCTATCAATAAAAAACCAGTTAAATAGATGACAGTACGTCCACACAATGCAGTGCTGGGCAGCAAAAAAGAGTCAAGGATTATCTCTGTATTTCAATCAGCCTATGATCTCTGTAAAAAAAAAAAAAAAAAATTTTTTTTTTTTTTTATGATCTCTGTAGGGTCACTGTGAGTTGGAGTCAGCTTCAGGGCAATGGATTTGGTTTTTGGTTTTTTGATGATCTCTAGGACATACTGTGAAAGAAGCAACGTGGAAAAAATGAACATATCATGATGTCTTCTGTATTCTAAACTTTATGTTTGAACAATGGAAGGACAAACTGTTAATATATATATATATATATATATATATATGTATGTATTTATTATCCATGAGGGAGGAAAGAGACCCTGTGGCAGTAACAGGGAGAGAAAGTTAAATGTCTTTGATTATACCTTGTATTGAACATTCGATTTGGGCACCACATAAATATTTAAAATAAATACAAAACAAATTTAAATTTTAGAAAAAGCAATCCCCAGACATTGAAAGTGAAAATGAGCCTAAATTTACATCAAGTTGGTGGTTTACCTACACGAAGAGGAACTATTCCAAGCCCTAAACAGATTAATTTTGCTATATATCCCTATTGTGCTGTATAACCTAAGGTAAAAAATATAAAACAAAATGAAAAAAAAAAATTTTTAGTCATTATGTTGTTAGTATTAGCATTCCATTATTATTCTGAGTCTGCTTTATGTATATTGTGGAACAAAATATACCATAATTCTATCATTCCTGGTGGTGGTGACAACCATGATTCTAAGTGTTGGAGAAAGGAAGATACAAACAGTGAAATAAAAACCCTTTAGCCCTAAATTTTAATCATGTGACTGTACAAACTCATAAAATATCTACCTATCTACCTACCTATCTATCATCTATCTGTCCCTGTCTGTCTGTATATCCATCTATTAGCTCTGTTCATTAAAAGTTCTGAGAACTCCAAAATGGAGCTATACATGAAAGCACCACACCGTCGCTCCACAGCAAAGACCCGAAGAACTAAGTAGAACAGAGACTAATGTCAATCCTGGAACCCTAGGTGTCAAATGAAGAGATAAAGAACTCAACCAAGCACCAAACGGAATAAGAAAACTGACAGAACAGAGAGGAGAGATATTAGCTAACGGCGCACAGATTCACCATCTTGGTCTCCTCAGTCACCAAGAATGGCAGACAGGGGAGTCAGGAAGGCAGCTTCATGGAGCTCCCAGCAGGAGACAGAGTACCCAGTAATCAGTGATACATGCCTTCTAACCACCCACCCTTCTTCCCTCTGCTCAGCTTCACCTGCTTCTCGGCAGGCCCTGGTGGCTCCAGTGGGGAGGCCTCAGTTCCTTGCCACTTGGATTTGCCCCACCCACACCGGCTGGCTCCTTCAGTGCAATTTTTTGTTGGTGTTGTTGCTTTTTACAGCTTCTTTGGTTTCTTCTCTCTCTCTCATCCCCTTCCTTTCTTTCGAACACCTGGCTCCATGTGACATCCCCCCTCCTTCTTGACAGGCTGTAAAGTGCTGCTTGCCTGGGGAACCACTTCCCTGGTCCACACTGCCATGCCACTGGGATCCCTAGGGGCATTTTTTTTCTTCTTTCCTTTGTTTTTCTTCATTTCTCAGTTTCTATTATTTGTCTATTTTCCTATCTCCTGAATACCTGTGCTATGTGCCATCTCCGCCCCTTCTAGAGCAGCTGTGCAGTGCTGCTCGGCTTGGGAGCCACTTCCCTGGTACATGTGGTCAAGCCAGTGGGCTCCCTTGGGGATTTTTTTTCTTTTCTCAACTTCTTGTCTTTACCATCTGTCCCTTCTTTTCTCCTGAAACCCTGGTGCCATGTGCCATCTCTGCTTCTTCTAGACAGGCTGTGCAGTGCCACGCAGCTGGGAAGCTACTTCCCCTGTCCACACAACCACACTACTGGGCTCCCTTGAGGCATTTTAAATTTTTCCGTTCTCTCTTCATTTCTTTTTGCAGTTTCTTGTCTCCCTCTACCTTCCTTACCCTTCTACTGAACACCTGGCACCATGTGCATCTCTGCTCTTTCTTGACAGGCTGTGTAGTGCTGCTTGTCAGGGGAACTGCTTCCAGTGGGGTCCGTTGGGGTAATTTTTTTTCCTTTCTTTCTTCTTTTTTTTCTTGGTTTCTTGTTTCTCTCCACATGCCTTCCTTACCCTTCTCGTGAATATCTGACACTGTGTGCCACTTCTGCACCTTCTAGAGGGGCTGTGCAACATCGTTTATCTGGGGACCTGCGACCAGTGAGCTCCCTTGGGGCAATTTTTTTTCCTTTCTTTTTTTTTCTCGGTTTCTTGTCTCTCTCTACCTTCCTTCTTTTCCTTCCTCCCAACCATCTGGCAACTTTTTTTTTTTTCTCAGTTTCTTGTCTTTCTCTTTACATTTTCTCCTGACCACCTTGCTGCATGTCTTTCTACTTTTTTTTTTTTTAAATTATCTAGTTTCTTATCTCTCTTTCCCTTCCTTCCTTTCCTTTCTCCCACCCACATAGCTGCATGTGCTGTATCTGTCCCTTCTTGTTGGGCTGTGCATCACTGCCTGGCTAGAAAGCCACTAGTACATGGCTTCCCTGAGTCTACACCACTCCAATGACAGGCTCCCTTCGCACTTTTTTTTGTTTGTTCTTACTTCTCTCTGCTCTTTCTCTTCTTTCCCACACTCAATTAGCTCCACATATCACAAGCTCCCTCCTCCCTCCTGCCTATCTGCTGTACGTGCTGAGCAATGCACCCATGACCAGCACAGGCACACTCTATTGGATTGGACTGACCCCCAACCCTGCCCTGCTGGCCCCAGTACATGCCACAAATGATCCATTCCAGCTCCTCCCCTTCTGCTGGACCTGCCCTGCTGCACCACAGCTGAGTGACTGTCCCAGCTCATGGAACAAGGTGGTGAGAAGTAATGTGCCCACAGACAAGCAAACACCAGAGAACACCCAGCCTGCCTGTTCAGACATAACCAAAATAAAAAAAAAGCCCTGATGATTCTCCTATGAAGCCAGCTTATGCATTTTTGTGTCACTAACAGTCAAAATGGTAATCTGCCATATTGCTTACAGGACAAGCCTGGGGTTATACTGTTCAAAAAAACAGCTAGAATTGTATGAACACTCATTTACTAAAACTTTTCAGAAAAAAAAATAAAAAAGTAGCTGAATAACAGCTAACAAAAGTACTCATAAATATGACTATAGCCCTATAAGAAGTATACTCATACACTTAATATCATGAAATGAGTGAACAGCTGTTAATATATTTTTTAAAGAAGGATTTTTTTTTTTCCTTTTGATTTGCTTCTTAATGTAAGACCTAGTGTGGTTATGTAAAAATCACTGGTCACATTGAGCCTATAATATATTTAAGTCATTGAAATATAATTATGAATTTCAATTATATATGGAATCCAGACTCTAATACATTTCAACTCTATTTTCTTGAACAAGGTCATTAACCTTTGACTTTCAGGTTCTTGAAAGATAAAATGATAAAGATACAAAGAGATACCTATCAAACTGGGATTATAAGGAGTCCATGAAAACACACACTAGATGGAAAACACCTAGAATAGCTCTCGAAGTAAAGTAGATACTCAGGAAACATATTTCCTTTCCTAATTTGAACACAGGCAACTACTCTTAAACTAATTCTTAGATTGATTTTGTTCCTTATGTGCATTATCTTAAAGTTGAGACTTAATAAAGTTAAAATGGAAGGAAATATGGAATGTATTCTATTTTATCCTTAAATGTATTCTATTTTATCCTTAACCTTCATGAAACTGATACAATTTTAGCTCCAGGTTTACACAAGCTATATATAAAACAAAATGAAATACCTTTTATTCATCATTTGGTTTTCACTGGGTTGACAAAATTTTTAAAAATAAAATTCATACAGTAATAAATAATATATTTAAAGTTATCTTTGCATTATTTATTTAAGTTGTGTCTATATGGTCTATGGAAACCCTGGTGGTGTAGTGGTCAAGTGCTATGGCTGCTAATTGAAGGGTCGGCAGTTCAAATCCACCAGGCGCTCCTTGGAAACTCTATGGGGCACTTCTACTCTGTTGTATAGGGTCGTTATGAGTCGGAATCGACTCAACAGCACTGGGTTTGGTTTTTTTTGCTGTATGGTCTATATGGCAATAATGGATCAACATAAAAACCTAATACTGATTGAGACAAATATGCACAATATGGGATCATGCACTACATGAACTTTAAAATTAGAGCTCTTGAAGAATTTGTTTCTGTGCCAAAAAAAAAAAAAAAACTAAACAGATTTTATAGAAACAGTTTGGTTCATCTATAGTTGGTACATTTATTTACTGAACAAAGCCTCAAATTTATTATCTCAGGCACTGGAATAGATAGGGGGTGTGTGCATGTATGTCTGTGTGTGTAAGAGAGACTTTGGTGACAGACACATCTGTATATAAATTCCATCTCTGCTATTAACAAGCTACTTAGCAAGTCACTTGACTTATATTTCCTCATCTCTAAACCAGAAAAAGATTGTCTGGCTCAAAGAGTTTGATAAACATTAAAAATGAGATAATGCATAGAAGATGTTCAGTACAGTGCCCCAAAACTGAGTGTTTAAAAATGTTAGCACTTCATTTTATTATTATCATTACGATTTGAAGTATGATTAGATGTGCCACCAGTTCCTACACATTAGCCTGTAAAATAAAAGTGATTCTTAAATACTAAATTAGATCCAATTATACGATAAAAATGGCAAGAAATCACAAATCCATATGACACAATATTTTTAAAGAGCATACCATAGCCTACTGTGGAAAGACCCAAGTGTTTCATTCTATTTTTCACAAGTTCAGCAAGCTCCTGTCTTTCTGACCTCCGGTAGAGGTTCAATCGCTGCTGGGTTATCTTCTCAGCTGTTTTACCGCTGTGTTTTGGACCTTTCCTGCTCAGTCTTCGGGCCCACTGCATGCTCTTTCTTCGCAGCAAGGGGTGGTCTGACTGGTCGCTAGATGTCGAGTTGCGGTGGTTGCTGCGGTGGTGACCTTGTTCTTTGGTATCTTTGGTGTCTTCCCACTCTTCTACACTGATAGATATTTGAGACTTTAAAGAAGAGAGAGATTGATGATGAGATATTTTAGAAATAATCATAGCCTAGAGTCGAAATAATATTCATTTGGGGGTCCATTTGCTAATATCATGGTATAATTATATACCCACTCATGAACATTTCCATAGAAAGAGCAGAATCATAATCATTGATGCTAACTACCTGTTACTAAAAATATTTTTAGAAAATATGTTTCTGAACTTATCTGTGAACCAGATAAAATATCTTATTCTCCAATACAGATTTTCATGAAAGGATTTAATTTTTTATGCATAAGAATTTTCTTTTAAGTGACACTGTTAGCATATGGTTATTTGAAACACACAAAGTTAACTTAGATATTTACAACTTTATTCAAATAAAGTCCATATAATGGACTTTATAAATCTATTACAAATATTATACAGATAATTTCAACAAAGATTATAAAAATTGTTTTGGGGGGATTATTTTAAAATGATTTTGAAATTAGTGCTCTTTCTATAGATGGAACTGGAATAAACTTTTAAAAATGTGAAATTTTTTATTCCATCATATGATCCACAAGGAAAAAAAAAGCACTTTTTAAACTCATGCATTCATAATTCATCACATAAAATGCTTTTCTGGGTAAAATATTAAAACATATTTTGGGAAATCTTCTGAGTGTTCTAAGTGAAAATATATTGTGAATGTTAATGTTTCACAAATGTCTTATAGAATCACAACTAAAACTTAAACCAGGCTAGTCTCCATAGGAAGGAAAAACAATCAGCAAATTCATAATGTCTATTTTGATGTACTCTTTCAGTATCAAATCTGAGTTTTAAAGTAAGAAGGTCTCCTTTGATTATAGGCCCTTAATAAGTAAAAACTTCCTGTTTCAAAATTATTGCTTTTCATACCAAGAAGTCACATAAAGTGGAATATTGATCAAAGCAGAAAGTCTTACTTTCTAATATGCACATGCAAATGAACAGATTCCTGAGTTCTAGTATACAATAGGTGCAGCATTCACGAAGAGGCTAACTGCCATTTCCCTTCTATGGACGCAAGTTTGAGCTTCAATTATAACATGCGTGTACTGTTGACTTTCAAAGTAACGGAATTTAAATTACCAATTTAAGTAAGGTGGGGAAGTAGGTCCAATAAAATCCTTTAAAAGTGAATATAAATTATTGAGGCTCAGTCAGTCTCTTACATAAAATTCCCAGTGGGTAGCTATAAAATTATGTCACACTTAAAATCAAATACTCATCTGCATTTCTTTTTCAAAACTGTAGTGTATCAGAGTGATCTCAGAAATACTTAACCTTCATATCTTCCTGATAAGAGAACATTTGATTCGAAGATTTTAGAACCCAAACGTTAGTTATCAGAACTTACGTTGATAGCATTAGGGTTTTTTAATACTGTGGTTTCGTGATAATGAACACGTACATAATTCTTAACTTATTCAAATCTCACCTCACTTTGTAATATATTGAAAATCCCCTTTTGTGAAACTAAAATACATATACTCTTGAGTAATATCTTTGTTCAGAAGTTTATATGTACCTTTTCACAAAAATGAAAACATGTTGATCATTCATATCTTAGGTATTTGCTTCCAGAGTTTTGTTAACCACAATCTTAAGTTTACTTGAAGTGAACAGTCTGTTCCTCTTTCTAGGCAGAAGCCCCTTGGAGTAATAGATTTCCTACAAATACGTTGGAATAGTACTCTTTCCAGACGAAATACTCAAAGCATTATGTTTATGTAATGTTACTTATAATTCAAGCCATAGAATCATGAGTTAACACACAGTACTGACGGGAGAGGGGATCTGTTTCTCTTTGATGCAAATCATGAAACACTATTTGCCTTTGTAACTGGTTTTTCTTTGTTATCTATATGAGGCATTATGCAGAACATATCTAAAACATTAACTGAAGCCTAGGCATACCTTAAAAAAAAAAAACAAAAAAACCTTAGCTAAGCAATACTGAATACCCTATTCATCACTGTTTTAAATTGCTCCAGGAAGGGAATATTGTGATTTGTCCATAAAAATCCACAGGAATCGTAAGCACTTAAAAAAAAATAATTCTATAGCATAAGTAACATCTCTTTGCAGGTTTCACTTAATTTTAAAAACCCAAACTGACACCTAAATTGTTCTTTATATGTTTGGAATTTACATGCTTTTCTTCAAATCTTCCAATATGACACAATAAAAAGTATACTGGATTTTTGTGCTTTTATACACAAATTCGAACACAATTTCTGATGTTTCTGACCTCTCTCCCTACAACAAAATTGCATAACCTCTATGTAAAATAAGAACAATACTACCCACTGTCTACCTCACAGACAGCTAACGTACAAAGGAAAGTCCTGTCAACTGTAAACTTCCACGTACAATAATTCTACTATACAATATATCCTAGTTAGCATTATTATCCACAGGGTCAACAGCATTGGTGATAAATAGTAATTATTCTATTCCTGAGTGCTGAATGTGTGTGTGCACATGTGTATCTGTGTGTTTTAAAAGAAGGTCAATTTATAAATATACTTTTGGGCTGTTATTTTCCCTTCTGGTTCTAACTTTTTTATTTTCAATGTAGTATCATGATCTAGTAGAAACAGTGTAGTGCTGGGATACACAGCAGCATGGCGTTGAAATATGACCTTTCCTGAACTTGGAGTCAGAGTGATAAGTGGTTAAATGCAAGAGCTCTGGCATCATATGGATCTGGATTTAAATATCAGTTTTGCCACTTAATTGCTCTGGATTCTTGGGTATATAATTTAACCTCTCTAAAATCATTCCCATTTCATGATCTAAAAAAATGGCCATTGTAGTAGTATTTTGCCCACAGGTTTTTTTCTGAAGATTAAAGAAATAATGCATGAAAAGTATGTAGTTTAGTTCCTGTGTCAGCAAATGCTCAATAAATGTTACTTAATATTATGGCTTGTGTGACCTTGTACAAAAGAATGGTAAAAGGGAGAGAAGAAAAAGAAATAATTAAGTGTGGCATGTGAAAGACAAACATGGGAGTGAAAATGAGAGGAATGACTCATAATTTTGGTTCAGTTTTCTTGGTCAGTGTCTATATTTCACAAGAGATCAAGGTGCTATAAACAAATCCTTGGGGGAAAAGATTCCTTGATTAAAGTTAGGTGAATCTTAAGAAGAGCGGAAGTATTTCAAGTGAAAGTGGAGGTTTATTATTCCATACCGTTCCTATGAATTATTCAGCATCATTTCTATGAATAAATGGAGAACTCTAGTTTGCTTCTTTTGTACTATTATTTTCAAAAGCCTAATGCAATCATTAACCTGAATAATCAAGATTAAATGAAAACACTTGTGAGAATGAAAAACACACTGGAAGATTTCGTATGAAAACATGCTTTCTGGGAACATATTTATATAGTTGAATGAGGAAATGAAAAGTTCATATAACTACTCAAACATTTTTAATAAAAACTTAATGTTATCACTTTCTTAAAGTTTTACTATTTTCTAATTAATCACAAGGTGGTTAAAAAAAGTTAATCTCTTCAAAAGGGTAACTATTGAAAACCTTATAAATAAAAAATTATTTCTTATGCCTAAAATAGCTTGATTAATTCCACTGTTTTCAGAGAGGTCAAAAGTGTCAGATTTATAATATATCAAACACTCTTTTCCACACCATATATAAATTATTTCCAGAAATATGTGTGCACGCGCGCACACACACACACACACACACACACCTCAAAACGATTCAACTTCCTCTCATTTTTTTTTTTTTATAGGACAGTTATTCATGTCTTAAGTTATTGGGCAATCTGTAAAACAAAGTGGTATTTTAAGATAAATTAATTCACTCAGTAATATGAAAATGAATGGAATCTGGATTCATGGCTCCCTTAAGAATAGTTTTATAAGCTTTGTAATAGATTTAAACTATGCTACCTAATTTATGATTCAAGACATTCAGAAGCATTGCTAAGGAGGAAACAGAAGAAAATAAAGTCACAGATGATGTGTTCGTTTAGCATATCATAAAATGATCCTATCTAATGTTTTCCATTAAAGAATGTAAAATTGTAAGAACATTAGAGAGACCATCTAAATTTAAATTTATATGCACAGTGGCTAGTGACACTGGGTTCAGTGGAAATTGCTTTTTAAATCTATACAAAGATGTTTCGCCAATTTACATTAAAGCAAAATTTAATATGCTCGGGTAGCTGTGATCTAAGCAGATAAAAATAGCTAGTTATATTATTTTTATATGTATTTTAATATATTTCCAGAGATAGAGAATAACTAATCTTATAATAAAAAAAAAAAACCCTGAATTTAGGATCAAGTGATTAGGTTATATTTTCAACCACAAAAGGCCTATGCTCCATAACCTTGAGGAAATCAACTGAGCTTCTCATAAGCTAGTGCCTAAATGCTCCATGGTCATAACACCCATTGCCCTAAAATATCTCAAAGTAGGCATACATACCATGATACATGAGTAATAAAATTAAACTAAGCCTTTGTCAGTTACAACTGGCTTGATAAAATGCTCACTCCCAGATAGTTAATAAGACTCAATATAAATTAAAAAAGGGTCTTCAAGGAATGAAACTTATTAGAAAGGAACTATTTAGAGAAGGGGTGATAATTCTTACTGTTTTTCTATTTAAGAGACAGTTTGGCCCATTTTTAAACCTGGAAAGAATGAATGGAGCTTCACGATGGGGTACCACAACCTTAATACCACGGTGCTACACATAAAGGTCTCCATATCCAACAGTATTAAAATTACTGACTCCATCAAATCACCAACAGGTAAATACTTTGCAGTCATAGACTTAGCTAATATGTTCTGTTAAATGTCTATTTCAACAGCCTCATCACCTTTGAAGAGACACAATACACCTTTACTTGGTTACCCATAGATAGCCTCATTCTCCCTGCCACCACAAGCAATCTTTGCAGTCAAGTTCTTTACTGCATCCAACTTTCTACAGGAACACAGGTATGACATTATATTGACAATACCTTCATCCAAGGAAATTCTTTTGACACATTTATTTGGGAAACATACAAACATTTATGAAGGAGCAGAGGAAAAAGTATGTCATTGTCCCACACGAAGCACAAGATCCCACTACTTTGCTAAGATTTCTGGACATTATTTAGTCAGTCAATGGCTGCTCTATTCCCTACGCTATCAAGAAACAACTATTGATCTTATCAGTCCCACAACGTTAAAACAAACCTAATATTTTTTAGGATTTGTTGTTGTTGTTGTTGTTATGGAGGCAGCATATTTCTTGTTTATAAATTTTAGTTAAGCTCATTTATACTGTTACTCACAAATTGTCCCATTTTGAATGATGCCCCCTACAACAAAAAGCTCCAGTATGTTTCCAAATTGTAATACAACATACAAGCACATTAGTAACCTACCAGAGACTCCTTCACTAGAAAGGTTTTAACAACCTCCTCTCATGCCTCCTAGTGGCTCTGAACCACCCATGGTGGTTAAGCTGTCAATGGATTTCTAGTCCAAAGAACTGTCCTCCTTGGCCCCAAGCTATATGTCATTAGAGCAGCAAATGTTGGTCTCATACTGGACTTTTCTAAAATGAAAGGCTCTCTCAGGCCTCAATCCCGTGACCCTCCATACCAAACTGCCTCCTATGCCTGGGGTCATGAAAGCAGTACCCCACAACGTCAACATGGCTATTGAAGCCTCCTAGGGAAAAGGAAAATGATACCTACAGGATGGAGCTAAGCCTGTGCCCTCTAGCATATACCACCTGCAGGAAAGGTGGCCTCCTTGCCCTCGGTCCCTTATCAGGGGCTGGAGGAGGTCTTCCTCTCCTAGATCCCTTGACTACCTGAGAAGCCCCTTGGGACTAAGTTAGCAGCAAAGCAAAAAAATAAAAATAAGAAAAGCTTGTTGCCATCGAGTCAATTCCAACTCAGAGCAACACGATAGGACAGAGTAGAACTGCCCCATGGAGTTTCCAAGGAGCATCTGGTAGATTCGAACTGCCGACCTTTGTGAGTAGCACCTGAACTCTTAACCACTGCACCATCAGGCTCCATATATTCATGGATAGCAGTGTCACCATTACACATGATGGAGCTCACTGAAGAGCTGTTTTTATCCCTCAACCAGGACATCAGTGATAAAGGATGGGATCCAAAGATAGGCACAATTGGCCAAACTTCAAGCAGTCATCTTATCACTGGATGCCCTGGACAATAATAGACCCCATCTGCACATTTTTACAGACTCTTGGGCCATTAACTATGGTATGGCTGTATGGCAGCAACAATTCCTTATCCAAGATGGCCCTCTATGGGATAAAGAAATCCTGGAATCTCTTGTCTCATAAATACCCAAAATACAAATCGAAGTCTCACATGCCTCTACACATATTAAAACTACAATACAAGACCTCATCAAGACACTCCTTACCCCCTTTGGAGTTCTAGGCATCATAATAGTGACGAAGAAGCATATTTCACTTCACCAAAGCACACAACACTGGGCTTCTGAACAAGTCATTCAAGTACTGACTCAGCCTACAGGCCTCATCAAGCATCATAATGGGTTACTTAAATTCAAATTCAATTAAATGAAACAAGGCACATTTCAGTCATCCGTCAAAACATTAAAGATGAATTGTAATAGGAAACCCAAATTGTAATACAGCCTGACTCTACATGTTTGACTACTCCTTCCCTTACTGTCTCATATCTGGGCAAGTTGGTAAGAGAGCTGGTGCCTCCTCCATCGGCACCAGCCAGAAATTCAAACTACAAATCCCCTGGCTTGTCACAGGAACCCTCAGTCCAGCTCTAGCCCCTAACCACAACAAAAGCCAAGTCAGTTACCCCTCCTTGATCTCTCAAGCCATTTGCAGATTTGCTTGACAGCCCAAGTTGCTATCACCCAAAAGCCTCATTATACCTCTTGGCGTGTGGGAATCATTATCTGTCTTGATATCCAAACAAAATTTTGGGTGGTGTAAACATCCACATGGGTAGAGTGGTCAAAACACGTTTCCCCCAAACTACACTCAAATCATTCCTCCAACCATTAGTTCTCAGTATTAAAACATATAAAGAAATAATGCAATACATGGCTCAGCCACTTAAAACCAAAAATTCATTGCTGTTGAGTCAACTCCGACTCATAGCAACCCGATAGGACAGAACAGAACTTGTCCATAGAGTTTCCGAGGAGTGCCTGATGAATCTGAACTGCGGACTTTTTTTTGGTTGGCAGATGTAGCTCTTAACCACTACACCACCAGGGCTTCTCTCAGCCACTTAGGAGCTTTTAATGTATTACGGAAAACAAGGCATTTCCCCATAAACATTTGCCTAAGAATTAAGGGTAAAAAATGATTGTCAAAATTAGTGACAGAGGTAGTACAGATAAAATTGTACAAAGAAAGAATCTGATAATTTGAGCATATTTAAAAGGATGACCTTATGTTGAGAAGGATACCTGGGACTGAGTTCAGTAAATTTTTATTGTGCACATGAGCAAGGCACTGTGCAAGGCATATGAGATACAATAATGAACAAGATAGGCATGGTTTAGAGGTAACAGCTTAATTTCAAGTTTTACATATAATTTCCTCAGTTGGGACACAGTAAGTAGGAGGAAAATGAGAAATTAAGACTATGGGGCTATATGGAAAACATGGAGAGCAAGGAAAGTGTATTTTTCACAGAATGAAATGGGTAATGGGTATTTTAAATTGTTCTCGCCACATTTTTTCCTCTAATATAGGTCCTATAAATAATATCTATTGTTATAGAGACACTGAGGAGAAGAAGAAATAAGAAAAAGTCTTTAGTTTATTTAGGAACACAGCCTTATCTATGATATAAGCTTCTTTAATATAGGCTATCCGTTCTCCATTCCTGTAAGTATATCATAGAAGTTACTGTTGACTCCGAGAGGTGAATTTCCTAAGTATTAATTTGTAATATTTAAGATTCTTCTATAAAGTATTCATGATTATTTTGAGCTGTGGTATCAGAAATACATTTCAAATATTTATTGAAATTAATTATATCACATTTCACATGGTTCTGCATATGCCATTAACACTTTTTTTTTCTTATGAATCATAAAAATCCACCTCTGTCACTGTGCAGGAATTGAACCATTCCTGAAGCCAACTTGTCAGACATGGATCGGATTGGACAATGGGTTGGAGAGAGAATCTGATGAGGAGCGAGCTACTTGCACCATGTGAACACCTGAGACTATGTTGGCATCTCCTGTCTGGAGGGGAGATGGGAGGGTAGAGGGGGTTAGAAACTGGCAAAATGGTCATGAGAGACTGGAAGGAAGGAGTGGGCTGAGTCATTAAAAAAAATGGGAGTATGTAGTAAGGTGTATATAAGTTCATATGTGAGAGACTGACTTGAATTGTAAATTTAAAGCACAATAAAAATTATTAAAAAAAAAATTTCAACCAAAGCAACTTTAACTTTTGATTTACAAGGAAACTAAAAAGAGGTTTTCCATAACCAAGTGATTCTTTTCACGCCTAGAAATAACCAAACGCTAGGCCATATGTTCCTTTTACGCATACACAAAAGTCCATTTCAGGTATATATGTTTGAGTTTTTATGTATTATATGTGCTTATATATTTTTTACATATGTGTGTATAAAATATTCTTATGACGGTAACAGCTCTGTCACCTTCACAGTATAATTTTCACTTATCATTTTCCAGAATTACGGAAATGTATTGTCTAAGGTAATGGTTTTGACAACAGGTGTTATATGCAACATAGGGTAGGCCAGTGAGGCTATCATTCCATCACCTCCAGCATATAACAGCCCAGGAGAAAGGATATAGACATAAAGTTTTGAAAAGTTACCCCAGTGATTCTAATATGATCACAGTACCTCCCCTACCGTGCCCAAAACAACTTACACACACACACACACACACACACACACACACATGCACATGCGCAATACCCTTCTCCATCTTAGCATTCGAAGAATGACTTCCCTACAGCATATGGCAGTTCTAGATTATGGATACATGGTCCTGCGGAAAGTTTCTATGATAATGACTTAATTAAACAACAGATAAAATTTTATGAGATTTGGCAAACGTGGAAATTCATTTTCTTATATAAAGAATCTACATGAAATAGTAGTATCTACCTAAGTATTCTGCTGCTTACAGATCACCACTCCCCTACGAAGACCTGGGTGACAAAGATCAGTTTTACAGGTTTCCATTCACCTCTGATTTTGCAGACTTTAGCAACCATTTGACAAGGAACTGTGATTAAAGGCTTAATTTACTTCCCACGGCAATGCAAAGTGGGATAACGATCTACATGCAATTTAAGATGTTAAGTGGAAAGAAAGCCATAGCTATGTTGTTAAATCAAATAGACTGGATACATCTAAATAGCCTCCTTGAAATAAGCCTGCCAATGAGATTTTCAATAAGTTAAAATAAGTAAATAATGCATTAAGAAATGTTTTCCTAGGGTTGGGCATGAACGTGCTTAAAAATCAGTAAGGCTAGTAAATACAGGATAAAAGAAATACAAAAAAGGTAAGAAAATGATTTAAGAGTAAAATTTTTATAAGTGAGGAAGCAGAAAATTTGGAATGTATTTTAGATTGGTGAATGTATGTGTTCAACTAATATCACAGGTATTTATCCAAATCCCAGGAATATTTATTATTATTTTATTTATAAATTGAAGTGTGTCAATGCAAATATTTTTTTCAGGCAGTACCATCCATTCAAAAAGGATGCACCAGTATGTTGAGATAAGGTCTGCTATTCTAAGTACTTTGCCACATAATTACTTGCCATTAACTCAGAACAATTCACTTGACACTATTCTTTTTCTAACGAGTGAATTGATTATCATATGTTCTCTACTTTGTCTTCACTCTGCTGCATGTTGAGAGTAGCCCAATTTCAACACAGCTAGTAAATGGAGGAGGCAAGATTTAAACCCAGATCATTTGGTCCAAGTCCTGTAATCATTTGGTTAGACTAAATAACTGGATGAATGATTCGTAACAGGAACAGGAACATAGTGAGTATCTATAGGCAAATTCATAGAGACAGAAGTTTATTAGTGGTCACCAGGGGCTACGGGGAATGGGAGAAAGGGAGGTATAGCTAAAGAAGTACTACGTTTCTGTTTGGGGTGACGAAAACATTTTGAAACGGATGGTGGTGATGATACAACATGGTGAATGCAAGTAATGTCACGGAATTGTACACTTAAAAATGGTTAAAATGCTAACTTTCTGTTATATATACTTTAACACCATAATGTTTTTAAAGTATATACATATATATATATATATATGATATACATTTATATATATAAACCCATTGCCCTCGAGTTGATTCTGACTCATAGTGACCCTACAGGACAGAGTAGAACTGCCCCATACGGTTTCCAAGGAGCACCTGGTGGATTCAAACGGTCAACCTTTCGTTAGCGGCTGTAGCTCTTAACAACTACACCACCAGGGCTTCCATTTATACATATATATTTATACAGAATATGTATGTTATAAAATATAATATATATTATTATATATAATTAAAAAAATACATTTATTGGATTATATATATATATTTAAAGTATAAGTATATACATAAGGGGCCCTGGTGGCACAAAGTTTAAGAGCTTGCCTGTAAACCAAAATGTTGATGGTTCAAACACACCCAGTGGCTCTGTGGGAGAAAGACTTGGCAGTTTGCTCCTGTAAAGCTTACAGCTTAGAAAATCCTACAGATAGTTCTATTCTCTCACATGGGGTCACTATGAGTCAACAACATATATAATATGTATACTATACATATATGGAAACCCTGGTGGCATAGTGGTTAAATGCTAGGGCTGCTAACCAAAGAGTTGGCAGTTCAAATCCAGCAGGCGCTCCTTGGAAACTCTATGGGGCAGTTCTACTCTGTCCTGTAGGGTCGACTATGAGTCAGAATGGACTCGACGGCACTGCGTTTTTTTTTTTTTTTTTTTTATACATATATGCTAAGAATTTTACTTTAATTGTGGTAAATCAATTACATTATATCAACATCACAATATTACCAACGGTCAATGATGACTTCTTCATGTCAAATAAATTAAGGCTATTAAAGAATAAATTATAAATTCAACATTAGAGTGCTAGAGAAATCCATCACAGATCCTATTGTTCCCATAACCCTCTCTAAGAGGACCAGCCTGCATATGAAGAATACTGATGGCTGTTTCATGTCACATGACCCCCAATCCCCTGTACACCCAGAAGATTTCACTTAAGGTGGGCTGTTCACTAAAGGACAGACAATCCACTACTGGTCAGAGACAAGCTGTTAATATGGATTTTGTGGGTCTCCAGAGGAGGAATGTCACAAGGACCATGACTGAATATGTCAGATTGCTTAGACTATGGTTTAGAAATAGCATCATCCAGAATTAATGTTCAGTGGTTAGGCTAGAAAAAAAATGACCTGAATTATAACTGGAGGCACCTCTGTTTTGACCCCAGAATATTTATTCAAATATCTAAATAAAATTGATATAAAATTTTAAACATGAAATGAATATAGAGGTCTGTGTACATTAGTGTATGTATACACACACACAGATACATACATTTATATAAACTGATTTTCTCTCATACAATTCCAAGCAGCTTTTATAGATGCTACTCATTTTTTTTTACTCATTTAAGGATAACATCACTTTTTAAGTCATAACTTGAATATGAATATTCTCTTGATCTGTTTCTTGACATATATGTTACTACTGATGGATGGAAAAATAAAAAATGATCAGGTATTATACTAATAATGTCAATTACTATTACTAAAAGTATTACTGCCGCCACTGTTAAGAGTATTACCACATTATTATGTGACAGGCACAGTGCTAAGTGCATTGTATACATTATTTCATTTAATCTTTACAACATTTTTGTGAGGCATGTATTACTACCCCCATTTTACTAAAACTGAGAGCTTCTCCAAGGCCATATTACTATTCTGTATGGCAAAGGCAGGTCTGCTGGACTTCAAAGTCTGGGCTACTAACCAGCACACCACATGGCCTTGCATCTATTCTCTACATACCATCTTTTTAATTAAAGCTCTTCCCTCAAACAGCATTTGCTATTAAACAGAGCCCCTGAACGTCATAATGTATACCATTCATCAAATGTAGAATGAAATGTGTCCCAATGACAATGGCACACACTACCACAATTATCATCAAGTTTCCTCTACACCTTAAAGAAAATATGAACCAATACTCTGGATAACGTTTCAGAATCTCTTGGCACACTGCAGGGATTATTATACCATGTGAAGTAAAACAGTTTCTGAAATTACATCAGTCTGTAACCTACAGACTTTTAGGTCTCATCAACCCATGTACTGAGAATAACCTCAGGGTTCCCCAGTACAGTAGATGAAGGACTTGTCTTAACTTTTGCATTTGAAGAGGAAAGGCAAAGTTTTTTCAAATCACCTTAAAAATCACAGTCACATCTTGAAATATCTTTCATTATTAAGATTAATGAGAAAAACATGTTAAAACATAAATACACTTTAGAATTTAGTCTACAATAGAAATTAACAGAAAAGAGTGATTAGCGCGTTTTCTTTCACATAAATATTTTTTCCAAAGCATCAGTTTCTGCCTTAAATTCTGTTAATATTGGCCTTGAAATTTTGAAAGGACAACTATTAATGATACTGCACAATTCTACTTGTATAAATTATACATTTAAGAAATGAGTCAAGATAACTGACTTTTAGACTTTTTAAATATGCTATGTCCATTTCTTTCTCAATGCTATTTATATATTGATATTCTAAAAAAATCCAAATTTGATTAATATATAAACATTACTGGAGACAAAAAAGGTGAAATTAATTTGCAATTCTATTAGGGAAATACAAATACACTAACTTGAAAATACAGCATTTAGAAGCATTTCAGCTTAATTGATTTTTCTTAAAAAAGAGATTCGAAAGATGGAAATATTGAATTCAGTCTTGATTATCTTTTCCCTTATTATCTCTGAATTTGTACATTAAACCATTTGAGAAAAGGGAGACAAACAAAATACTTACTTGTGATGCTATTTCTCGAGGCTGACACAAAGGGAGGGGAAAAAAACACACAAAACACAGTTTAAACAATGACTAAAACATAATACATACACAAAACAACAGGCCACAAGGATAAAATACGACATACATCCAAATAACACTTACAGTCTAATTATGTATTTGATTATTTATCAGGAGGCTTTTCAATAAAAATAGACAAAGCATAGTTATTATTTAAAAGGTTTTTAGAAAGTTGTTCTGTTTAGATTATTTTGGGTGTGTGTGTGTGTGCTAAAATTTCTTTCTAAGATTTGATAGAAAAGTGGTACGGGTAGAAAAGATTTTTGGATTTTGCTTTTTTTTTTTTTTTAATGGAATCTAAAACTTGAGGTTCCAAATCAATATACTTATTTTCTTGTAATATTCATCAGTTCTAAAGAACAATAATGTATTTATTTTTAAATATGTAGAAGTGAAATTTTAAACTACATTTTTTGGTGAAGTATAATTCAAGACTAACTCTATCAATTATTAACCATTGTTACAAAAGTAAGGTATGTATAATAAACATTTTCTTATGAGCTTCTTGAGACTGGTATTCTCAGGATTCTTAACACATGGTCCAATGAAATGAATGTTGTTTGAGTGAACAATGGTGAGAGGATGGGTAGCCAGAGTTTTGCAACTATTCTATGCTAATTCATACTAAAATAATCTCAATTTAATAATTTTGCCCTTTGTAATAGGTAGGATTTTATTTTAATAATATATTTCAAATGTTACTATATAGTAAAAAGTGAATGATTGAGACTGGGACCAAACCAAACCAAACCAAACCCGTTGCCATCCAGTCGATTCTGACTCATAGCGACCCTGTAGGACAGAGCAGAACTGTCCTGTAGGGTCTCCAAAGGAGCGCCTGGTGGATTCCAACTGCTGACCTTTTGATTAGCAGCCGTGGCACTTAACCACTACGCCACCAGGGTTTCCCTTCAGGGTAACATATTCCATAAATTTATTGTGTATATGTAAAGTGGCTGGTATCTTAATATGCTCTTAAATGATCATTTTCTAGTTTCTTATAAAATTATCATTGGTTATGGTATACTTCAGGCAACTGGGATATTTAATACACCAGAAAATTGGAGGCCCATAGAGGTCCATTAACCAAAAACCTAGTGACAAATATATTTATTCATTCAGAATTTTTCAGATTTTGGATAGATAATACTGTATCATATACTCTATAGAAGTAAATATCCACAGTGGGATGTGGGGTAGTATTTTATAACAAAACACATTAATATTTCTGTAATGAAAAGTATAAATATTCACATTAAATGGAAAAGTAAACACTATATGTAATCTGTGCTGCCCATGCAGGTTGCCTCAAAGGTGGTCCCAGGATATCATGCAAGACTACTAGGCTGAGGGTCCAACCTAGTAGCAGTAATCCCACCATGGGTGCTATGTCCATCCTGTTCGGCTGAGTCATACTCACAAGATATTGTGTTAGCAATATTTTATTACTCACAGAAAGCAAACAACAAACAACAAGAACAGATTCATGGTAAGTCTGTCCCCCCCTGGGGTTGGAAGATTGTCAGGGTGAATTGGAGACTCCTCTACGTGTGCTCCATGTTGCGTGGTAGAAGAGGGACCCCAGAAACCTTTATCTACCCGATTTTATAGTGCAGTGGTCAGGCAACTCGTTTGAGTTAAGCACAGCTTCATATTTTATGGCTTAACAACCTAAGGATAGTTAACAGGTGCCAGCTGGAGTTCCCCTGGGCCTGGATTGAGTTTTTATCTTCCCAACCCTAATGCTTATCTGGGCAGAATGCCAGGCTTCAGGGTGAGCTGTGCTTTGTTCCTGAAGCCTCGGAACACTATCAGGAGGAATGGGGGGAACCATGGCCGCTGGGCTGCCCAAGGACAAACCTTCCATATAATCTCCCTACAGCTCAGGTCACATTTGGCCAACTAACGAATTTAGTAAGCTTTTTGGATTTTAAAATTGTGGACTGAAATGCTGTTTCCCTTTCTCCTTGAGATACCATGAGTCCTTGCCCATGTTATATTTGTTTTTTGAACCAAAAGAATCTAGTGTTCGCAAAAAATCTCTTAAATACACACATATAGATGGTGGTAGAAATTCTTCTGTCATGGTAACATGCAACTAGGTAGAAAGGAGCAGATCCAGCTGTATCCTACTTTCCACAAACTGATTTTCCAGACATTACGTGCACCTCCACTTTACTCTGTGTAGTGTGTGTGTGTGTGTGTGTGTGTGTGTGTGTGTGTTCTCCTTATACTAATATAGCCACCCAAAAAACTGTGATAGTGCTCCAGGTCTTTTATCAGTTTTATAGATTTTGATTAATGAATATTCCTTATCATTTGTCTTCTCAAAGATAACTGCTAAAGCGTTCAGTGTGTCCCCTACCCTCAAAGCCAAAGCAGTGTTATAACATACAATGACCTTATTTTGTCTACACAGAACATGGGAAACTATTGAAGATAGGCTAAGAAATGAAGTGGAAGGAAAACCTGCATCTGCCTTTTATTTTTTTTTTTTTTTAAACTCCATGAAAAAAATAAGGAAGACCTAACCCATCGATTAACCCTCTGTCATCCAGTCGATTCTGACTCATAGTGACCCTAAAGGACAGAGTAGAACTGCCCCACAGGGTTTCCAAGGAGTGGCTGGTGGATTCGAACTGCCAACCTTTTGCTTAGCAGCTGTAGCTCTTAACCACTACACCTCCAGGGCTCCAAGGAAGGCCTAAAGTCTTAATATTAGTTTATCTCTACTACACCCTTATATAAAAAATTGGCATTTAATAGAAATTTTTCAAAGAATAAAGTAGAATTTAACACTTAAAAATTAAACTATGAGTGAGTCTAATATCACTAATCTTGCCTGTAAACCTAATAGTTTTTGGTTTTATATGGGGGTGTGCTGCTGGGCAAGTACTAATATTTATGACTTAAATAGTCACAAAGAATTTTATCCTTTTTTTTTTTTGCGAAAAATAGCATCTCCCATCATCATCTCTCCTCTCCCCCTCTCCCAGGACTCCTCCGATTGTATGTGTTTTAGCTGGGTATGTTGGTCTCTATCTCCCTAACATGCTACTTTGCTATTTCTCAGTTTTCTCAGGTTTTACTTTTATCTATTGATTTCTCACCATGAAAGAAGAGGAAATAATAACCCTTTCCACTTACCACATCAACTCTGTCATCTCCCATCATCTCAAAACAGTTCAAATGTAATTTTGGTTGGACCGAAATTCAGGGCATGTTATAATGAAGTGTAACTTACAAATTGGCTATGTAGGAAGCATGGTTAGTACTCATTTCCAAAAAACAACAACAAAAAATTTTTTTATCATGGTGATGTTATATTCCTAGAGTTAATCATTCTCACTTTATTAACTGCTTAATTTAATATATCTTATTGTTATTAGCTTTCTTCAAGTTGGCCCCTGACTCGTGGGGCTTCCATGCACAAGGGAATAAAATGCTGCCTGTCCTGTACCATTTCCATGATTGATTGTGGCTTGGACTGTTGTGATCTGTAGGGTTTTCATTAGCTGATTTTTGGTAGTAGATTGCCAGGCCTTTCTTAGTCTGTGTTAGTCTGGATATATACTTTTCCATAATTCATTCGAAACACTTTGTGAATTGTCTAATTTCGCTCTCTCTCTTTTTCTTTTTCCTTAAGCTCATTCCCTCCAACCCAGTGTCTCGTAACCACTAACAAACTTTGGTCTCTATGCATTTGTCTGTTCTAGATATTTCATACAAGTGGGCTCATGCAATATTTGTCCTTTTGCATCTGACTTATTTCACTCAGCATAATGTTTTCAAAGTTCATCCATATCATAGGATGAGTCAGAACTTCACATCTCTTTATGGGTGAATACTATTCCACTGTACGAGTCAGAATCAACTCGATGATGATGGTTTTTTTTTTGGAATATATATACCACACTTTGTTTTTGATCTTTTGATTGGCACTAGAGTTGTTTCTATCTTTTGGGTGTTGTAAACAGTGCTGCAATGAACACTGGTGTACAAGTATCTGTTTGAGTCGTTGCTTTCAAGTCTTTTGGGTGTATACCTAGGAGTGGAATTGCTGGATCATATGATAATTCTGTGTTTAACTTTCTGAGGAATCTAATCTCTTTTTAAGACATTGAGATGTTTCAGGAATTCTATAGATTTCATCTTCCTGAAGAAATCCCTCTGGAGTCTTCTGACTGTCTCTAATTTGCACTGGCTGCCCTTCAGGCCTGGTGGTCCTTTCAGCACCACCCTGGGAATTCCCTTGGCCTCATTCTCGTGTTGATTCCTTCTTTCCTAGGGTATTCTCTCATTTTGGTGGGAGTCATTTCCTTAGAAAGCAAGCATGAGAAGTACATTTGTGGAGAATATGCATATATAGAATATGTTTTATTCTACTTTTACTCTGGTTTGATAGTTTTGACGAATCATAGAACCCTAGTTTCAAAATAATATTCCTTCAGAATTTTGAGGTCTTTGTTCCATTGTCTTCTGGCTTGCAATGTTGCTATTGAGAAATCCCAAGCAATACTTTGGATAGGATCTATACCTCAACCTTCTCCTCAAACCCACTGTAAGCTTTTAGTATCATGTCCTTTCTTTCAGAGTTCTGAAATTTTATGATAAGATGCTTCAGCCAATCTATTTTAATCCACTATGCTGAGTATTTGGTGACCCTTCCCATTTGGAAACTAACACCTTATATTGAATTATTAGACCAATATTTCATTCCTTCAATTTTGCTATCTCCTTTTTCCAAAAATTTTGCAATTCAGATCTTAGACCTCTTGGACCAGTTTAACTTTGTTTTGTTCACTATTTTCCATGTTTTGAATTTTTGTCCTAATTTATCAGTGATTCCTTCAACTTTATGTTATAAACTTTTAAAGTTTTCATTTCTGAAATGTTATTTTTGATTTCTAAGAGTTCTTTTTTATTCTCTGAATATTCCTTTAAAAATAGCTTCTTGTTTATCTTTTATTTTTGCAATATTTTTTCTTTTTATTATATTAACTATAGATTATAATTAATTAAGTATATACTAATTAAAGCTTATAACTCTAATACATATTTAACATATATAACTCATCAATTTTAAATGTATAATTTAATAATGAGTTGTATAACTATCACCATAAATCAGTTTTAGGATACTTCTGTTACCCCAGTAAGTACCCTCCCTCGTGTCCACTAACTGTTAATCTCCATTTCTGTCCCCTACCTCTACCACACTGGGTGGTGTGGCAGTTAAAGCACTCGATTGTTAACCAAAAGGTTGGCAGTTTGAACCCAACAGTTACTCTGCAGGAGATGTGGCATTCTACTTCTGTAAAAGATATACAGCCTTGGAAATCCTGTGGGGCAGTTCTGCTCTGTCCAGTAGGATCCCTGTGAGTTGGAATTGACTAGACAGCAGCAGGCTTGCTTTTGGTTTTGGCCTCTGCCTTAGTCTCACTAATCATTCTCTCTTTGTATCTTTGCCTTTCTAGGCATTTCGTAGAAACATAAGCAGACAATATGTGGCCCCTTGTGTCTGACTTCTTTCATTTAGTATAATGTTTTTGAGGTTCATCCAAGTCTCACCATGTATCAATGGTCCTTTTTTGTCGCTGTATAGTATTCCCTATTATGGCTATCTCACATTTTGCCCATTCATTCACCAGTTGATGAACATTTCAGTTCTTTACAATTTTTGGCTATTTCAAATAATGCTGCTTAACAACGTTACATGTAAGTCTTCATGTGGGTATATTTTCACTTATCTTGGGTAGATATCAAGGACTGGAAGTTTGTGTTTATTTTTTTAATTTAATTTTCTTCTCTTTTGATGGTTTCTAACTTTTTGCATCACTTTTTCTCCGTCTTGTTTGTTTGTTTGGGCATTTGTACCAACATTCCTCAGAATGCACATTTTTTGTCGTTTTCTCATAC
The DNA here is from genome assembly GCF_024166365.1 of Elephas maximus indicus. Classification (NCBI taxonomy): domain Eukaryota; kingdom Metazoa; phylum Chordata; class Mammalia; order Proboscidea; family Elephantidae; genus Elephas; species Elephas maximus. Next base: position 62,591,141 of record NC_064842.1, read on the forward strand.
TTACTAGCAGCGGACTAATAAACCAAAAGCTCTGAGTATGGTTTCTTGATTACAAGTTTCCCGGTGACCTGGCTCTACTGCTGAACCGGAGAGTCTCCTAAGCCAGTATCTTTAGGTCTTGCTACTTAGATCGGTCAGATTTCCTAGAGAAAACTCTTCCAATCTGCTGATGAAGAGTAAAGTAGACAGAAGACACATTTTCACGTAACCAACCCCCTGATTTCCTGCAGCAGTATATCTACAGGGGACTGCCAGAAATTCAGGCTGGTTTCAGAAGAGGAGGTGGAACCAGGGATATCATTGCTGATGCAGATGGATCCTGGCTGAAAGCAGAGAATACCAGAAGGATGTTTACCTGTGTTTTATTGACTATGCAAAGGCATTCAACTGTGTGGGTCATAACAAATTACAGATAACATTGTGAAGAATGGGAATTCCAGAACACTTAATTGTGCTCATGAGGATCCTTTACATAGATCAAGAGGCAGTAGTTCAGACAGAACAAGGGGATACTGATTGGTTTCAAGTCAGGAAAGGTGTGCGACAGGGTTGTATTCTTTCACCATACCTATTCCATCTGTATGCTGAGCAAATAATCTGAGAAGCTGGACTATATGAAGAAAAACGGGGCATCAGGATTGGAGGAAGACTCATTAACAACCTGTGTTATGTAGATGATACAACCCTGCTTGCTGAAAGTGAAGAGGACTTGAAGCACTTACTAATGAAGATCAAAGACCACAGTCTTCAGTATGGACTGCACCTTAAGATAAAGAAAACAAAAATCCTCACAACTGGACCAATGAGCAACATCATGATAAACGGAGAAAAGTTTGAAGTTGTCAAGGATTTCATTTTACTTGGATCCACAATCAACAGCCATGGAAGCAGCAGTCGAGAAATCAAAAGACTCATTGTATTGGCCAAATCTGCTGCAAAGGACCTCTTTAAAGTGTTGAAGAGCAACGATGTCATCTTGAAGACTAAGGCGCGCCTGACCCAAGCCATGGTATTTTTCAATCGCATCACATGCATGTGAAAGCTGGAAAATAAGTAAAGAAGACTGAAGAAGAATTGACGCCTTTGAATTGTGGTGTTGGCGAAGAATATTGAATATACCATGGACTGCCAAAAGAATGAACAAATCTGTCTTAGAAGAAGTACAACCAGAATGCTCCTTAGAAGCAAGGATGGTAAGACTGCATCTTACATACTTTGGACATGTTGTCAGGAAGGATCAGTCCCTGGAGAAGGACATCTTCCTTGGTAGAGTACATGGTCAGCAGAAGAAAGGAAGACCCTCAATGAGGTGGACTGACACAGTGGCTGCAACAATGAGCTCAAGCATAACAACGATTGTAGGGATGGCTGAGGACCGGGTGGTGTTTTGTTCTGTTGTGCATAGGGTTGCTATGAGTCAGAGCCGACTCGACAGCCCCTAATAACAACTACAGCAACAACTGCTGCCCTCAACTGTGTCTACTGCCCTCCAGTCCACAGATGGTGTGTGAGCCTTTTTCATAGAATAAACTTCCAACCTTGGCCACTGTGGAGCGAGGGACAAGCACACGGCTGTATGGACTGAGAGAATGGGGATCTGACAAGAATACGTCAGGTTCTTTAATTCAAATTGGAACCGTTGTGGTGCAGTGGTTAAGCTGCTAACCTAAAGGTCAGCATTTCAAACCCACCAGCCACTCTGCAGGAGAAAGATGAGGCAATCTGCTTCCATAAAGATTACAGCTTTGGAAAGCCTATGGGGGCAGTTCTACTCTGTCCTATAGGGTTGCTATGAATCAGAATCAACTTGATGGCACTGGATTTTTTTCAAATCTAATTAGTGAATGACATTTCTACTTCTTGAAATCTAGTGTCATTCTAATCAAATAAGAGAAAATTGGCTTCTTGGCAAAGATGAATTGCTGAACTTCTCTTGAATCATATGATATATACGAGAGACTGTGGAAGGTATGTGCTAATTTTTCATTTAATTGGATTTATTAAATGCTTATCCTCTGTTTTTAAGTCATTAGAATAAAAATAATGTTTTTCCTCTTAACCCCAACCCAATGCCTTTACTGAGTTAAGATTTTGTTTGATGCCTCCTCTTTCTTTTAAATAGAAAACTGATTTAAGAGATACTCAATTCAGTGATATTTTTGCATCTTGCAAAGATGCAAATTGAAGACACAGTTCATCATATTACCTAACATCTCTTAAATAAGGAAGCACAGAATACATCTATTCTTTTAACAAGAGACCAGGAAAAACAAATCTTTTTCAGGAAGAACTTGTATCTTTCAAATATGACACTAATTACTACATAACATAGTTTCATTTTTGCTTTATTTGCCAGGAAATTAACAGTTGAATTCAAGGCTCAACTGTAGCAGCAGTTCATTTTAGATTGTAGAATATAGTAAATTCTCTGCTTCTATTTTTATTAATATGTTTTGTTATAAAAATTCTTGAAGGTCCTATTTTTATATTTAATTAAGTTACATCAAATATTTTTTGCAATAGTGTATATATATATATCATATATATATATAAAATGGGTATATAATATATATAATCCAAACCCATTGCCATGAATTGATTCCGACTCATAATGACCACATAGTGACCCTACAGGACAAGAGAACAAAAATCTACTCTGTTACTCAAACCTCCAACTTTTTGATTAGCAGCCAAATACACTGACCGTTTGCACCACCCAAGGACACCATACTTTTTATAAAGTCCTTCTTTTCTATAAATAGGTTAGCTAATTTTATTACCATCTGGCTTAATGATTCCACATATTATTACAATGCTAAGACGGATTTGAGTCTCATCCCCATTGCCGTCGAGTCAATTCTGACTGATAGAAATCCTATAGGACAAAATAGAACTGCCCCACAGGATTTCCAAGAGTGTAATATGTACGGAAGCAGACTGCCACATTTTTCTTCCATGGAGTGGCTGGTGGCTTTCGAACCACTAACCCTTCAGTTAGCAGCTAAGCGCCTAACCGCCACACCACCAGGGTTCCTTGAGCCTTGTTATTGAAGTAATTTTAGATAAGACCAAAAAAAAAAAAAGGAGATGGATAACCAAAATTCAAATAATTTTGGGGTAAATGATTAAGAAAAATACTTCAATACAATTATTTATATGAAAGAATTTTATAGATACTGATAGGATAGTGCATTTGTCCAAATTTTTATGGCATAAGACTTTAATTTTAAAAAGTGATATTTTACTAAAAACATGAATACTCAGGAACATAGACCTACGTGACATGACCAGATCAAAATTTTCAGATGTATGCAGCCATTAGAAATTCTGTTTCATAGTAGGAGACTCTACTTTGCTTTCAAATTTACTGAGCTTTTCTCTGAGAAAGTCTGGCAGTGCTCTTGGCCTCAGAGTGGTCTTCAATCTTGAGATTGAGAAATGTGAATTTCAATTTTTATTAACTACTCTCAGCTTTACTTCTTTTCAAATGCTAATGTATGGAGTTAGAGAGTGTATTAGAAAGCTACCTTGCTTGATTTATGTATCAGAACCTCAAGGTTTACCTTGAATTAATTTGTTTCCTGACAATCATCTGGAAACGGCAAATCCTAGGTCTAATCTACAAAAGGCATCCAAAAACCAAAGTCCACAAACTCTGAAATAGTCCCTTAGCGCAAAATCTTTTGCAAAGCTCTGACACGGTTTATAACACAAATAGTTATAATTTTTTTTTGTTTCTCTGACTTAACACTGTATGTTCAGAACAGCATTAGTTTTCATTTTCTACTACATTATTTCAAAAATCCTTTAATTTCCAAGTTTATGAATGGCTGCATTTAATCGATTTAAATGTCATAGCAGAAATAGTTTGGTATTTCCAAACCTCAGATGCAGCAAGTTTCTGAGACTCAGTCCTGTAGATTCCGATGGGGACATCTCCTGTAGAAGAACACAACTTCTGATAAAGTCTGGCATAAGTTCTGATCCATAAGTCATCCTCAGTGATTTTCATCTGTAATGTGTATGAATTATTTACATATTAAACTTTTTAGCAAAGGAAAACCCAGTGGTTATTTTTTATTTCTTAAAGGCAAAAGCTATCAGTATTTTGAAATCTCAAAATGACATTTCCTAAGAGCTTATCCATTTTTTTTTTTTTAATGTATTAAACATATTTACTGCACTCCACCTCAGTTTATTCCTGTGGTACACTCAAACTTAAGAAAACCAAGTACTCAATTTGTGGCAATAGGGCACTGTATGAGTTGCATATCAATAGGGAACAGGGAACTGGTAATTGATTGGGTGATGCTGGAAAACACATGGAGAATCTTTTGAATGTTGCAATAACTGAAGACTGCTACTGGTAGTTAGTAGGCAACAGATGCTAAAATCTTAAAATTCAAGAGACTCCAGCACAAAAAAGAAGAAAGATGTATAGTAACTTGGGCACTGGGCCAAAGGCAGGAGACATGAGTTCTAATCCCTTTTTGCTACACAAGAATTTGAATTGTTAGCAAGTCATTTAATTACATGCACTTAGGAACAGTACATTTAGCTACAAAACAATGGGGTTAAGTTGGCTGATCTGTTTTCTTGGACAGTATGGCAGTCTCTGTCTGAACATGTCAATCTCAAACTGCAAGATAGATAAAGTGCTGGTTCAGAATTTTTTACAGGATGGCTATTTCTTATGATTATTAATTTAAAATGAAATTTTCCCTGAAAAAATTAAAGTAAAACTAAAACTCAAATGCTAATTTTTGGACATACATTAGAAAAAATATACAACATAAAAGAGTTAGCCAAGTACTATGAGGGTGGATTTCAGAGTCTTCTATCATAACAATCTTCTAATCCAGAGATTATTAACTTACAGAACAAAGAAACCCTGAGCCTGGTATGGTGTCCAGTCCCAACAGAAGTCTGGTGATAGAAATCATGTAATCCTTCACAAAAGACTGCAATATAAACAGAATATTTATTTATTATGTGTATAAAGTCCATATATAACTTCTAGAATTGTGAGCACCTTAACCCCCTGCTGTTGAGTGCATTCTGACTCATAGTGACCCCATAGGGTTTCCGAGGCTGTAAATCTCTACGGAAGCAGACTACCACATCTTTCTCCCGAGGACCTCCTGGGGGTTTCAAACTGTCAGCCTTTAGGTTAGCTGTCAATTGCTTTGACCACGGCGCCTAAGAGGCTCCTTGTGAGCTTAATAGCATACAATAACCTTAAGTATGTCAGAAAATTCTAGAAAATAATTATTCCTCTTATTTCCTTATGAAAAGCTTAACCATCGGTGTTTATTTAGTACACTGACAAAACAGATTTTATTTCCTTTTTTATTGTGCTTAATGACCTATTACCAGACTGGTAAAATTTATTGTATGCTATTTTTTTTTTTTTATTAGTTGTAGTAAAAACATTTTTAGATTTTTTTAGTAACACAAAACTATGCGTTGAAATAAAATGGTGCCGGTTATATAAACTTAAAATTTTTTAAATAAATTTGGAATGAAATATATCAACCAGTTTTGTTTTTTTAATTTAGAATTAAGCTTTATGTTAGTAATTTTTAATTATTTAATAATATCTAAATATTAATAGTACATTTTAAAATACTTTGATAGGAAATTATAAAAATATTTTTGTTATAACACATAAAACACATTTTGATATGTTGATAGAGTACTATTCAAGTTAGAATACAAACTTAACATTTCAAATTTCTTCAATTCTTATCTCTGAATGAAAAAAAGTTTCCAATGAATACAAGTTGTACCACTGCATAACAATTATTTAACACATTGTATGAAAAAAATTTTTTTCTTTTATGAAATGACTACCCTGAGGGAGATCTTTAACTGTTAAAAAATGAAAAATTTATACTATAAATATAGTTGTTTTACTTAGGAAATACTTTTAAAAATGTTATTCCTTTTAAATAAATCTACTAGATTAGTTTGTTGCTTACTAGTTCACAGGTAGTCCTTGCGTTATGAATGTCCAACTTACGGACAACTCGTACTTAAGAATGGACTGCCATAAAGCCTATAATATTAAAAATTTGAGTTAAATACAACGGTTCATAATAACAAACTCAAGCATTGCTTTGTGATGCTCATGAAAACACTGTGTAGTTTGGTAGCGTTTCTTAACCACTGGGCCACCAGGGCCCCTTTATATACATAAAACCAAAAAGCGGATTGCCATGGAGTCAATTCCAACCCATAGCAACCCTAGAGGACAGAGCAGAACTGCCCCATAGTGTTTCCAAGGAGTGGCTGGTGGATTCAAACCATTGACCTTTTGGTTAGCAGCCGAGCTCTTTAATGACTGCACCACCAGGCCCCTTTACATACACAGAAAGGTAAAATATACACTATATACTAAGATAAACATTTGACTAACTGACACTAAATAAGAACCATAAGTACCTGTTCCAATTTAGCTACAAATTCGACTTAAAGATAGACTTAGGAAAGGATCTGGTTCATAACCCAGGGACTGACTATTTTACTGACAGCTAGTCTACTTTACTGGGTCAGCTACCAAAAGCAGAGAACAAGGAGAAGAGTCTATTTCTTTTTATCAGGCCAAAGAAGTGAAATTTAGTCTTGGGAGGAGTTGAGACATGCACCTTTAAAGACCATCAATCAACTGCATTTGTGAACCAGTGTGTGCTAAAGCGAAAACCTGGCAGTACAGTGGTTAAGAGGAGTTATGGCTGCTAACCAAAAGGTTGGCAGTTTGAATCCACCAGGTGCTCCTTGGAAACTCTATGGGACAGTTCTACTCTGTCCTATAGGGTTGCTGAGTCGGAATTGATTCCATGGCCATGAGTTTGGTGTTTAGGTTTTCGTTGCTAAAGAAGAACAATTTTAAAACAAAATTCTCCTGCACATGAAAACAGCATTTTCTAAAATAAAGAAGATAAAGTATCCATGGAAGAGAAAGTGAACTGAAGATTTGGCAAATGACTAAATGATTTTAGAGCCAGAAGTGGTAATACAGCCAATTTGTTTACTGTAGTGGTCACTAACACATTGCTCGTCCAGTGGCCATTTGTCTTATAACTTAATTAGGGCATAGCCAAGAACCAGAAGTGAGTCAAAAGATGCAAACAACAGCCCACACTGGTATCGTGAAATCGAGGCATTAAACCCCATGAAATTTACTCACAGAAGAATATTTTTCATTTCCATTCATTGTCTATATTTTATTTTATAATCTGGTTTCCAGCTCTACAAAGATGGGAAAGGAAATTATTTCCTAGATTTTACTAATTCTGAGTCCTCTAGCTAGGTTATTTTAAACAACAAGTCAACAAACTGAGTTATGAGTTTTAAGCCACAAAACTTTTTAATGAAATAAGATATAACTCAATGATATAGAAAGTAATACAAAACATTACAAACAGAAAGAGTAAGTGTTGTACTGTGAGATTTTTGCTTTAGTTATACACATATACATACACATATGTGTGAAGTGTGTTTTGGATTATAATGCAAAATGTAATTTTATTCTATGACTATTTAAGAGTCTTGAAAACTGCTATTCTAGCTTACTTTTTCTGAGGTAGTTTCAGAAAACAGAGTTTTCTATATTTCTAAGATAAAATGTGAGGCAAAAATGGAGAGGAAGAAATAACTACTGCTTTCCACATCTACGGAACAATTTTGCTTTTACTTACCTTATGCATTAAACTTCCCTACGATATTTCATATAAACATGTGATGTTCTTGTTGTTATTGCTAGCTGCCACTCAGCTGGTCCTGACTCATAGTGACTTCAGGGAGAACAAGATTGGGTCACTGTGTTTCATAGGGTTTTCGCTGGCTGATTTTTCAGAAGTAAGCCTTTCTTCCTAGTCTGTCTTAGTTTGGAAGCGCTGCTGAAATCTATTCAGCAACACGCACGCTTCCAGGGACAGATGGATGGTAGCTGCACTGAAGGTCCATTAGTCAGGAATCAAACCTGGGTCTCCACTTTGAAAGGCAAAAATTCTACCACTAAACTACCACTGTCCCCTAAACATAGGACAGTATTCTCACACTTAATCGTTTGCACAACCCAGGGACTCCAAGTATAAGATCCTACGGTTAAAATCTGAAAACCAGTGGTGTATAATAATACCCAAACATTTTACTGCTATTCATGTGTCTTCAGTTTCAACACTATTTTTCAAACAATCCTGCCCCTCCAGTACTCCCTTTAAGATATCACAAGTACCTGTGTGGGGTAATGGTGCTTACAGGTGGGGCCTTACTTCCTGAAGTGCCCAGATACAGTGTCTGGAAACTTTAAGGCAAATAAGAATGTTTATTCTTCTTTGCTGTGTTTGTTTCTGCATTCATGTGGCATCAGCAGACGGTTATTGACATTGCCAGAGGCATACCCGTGGGCAGAATTAGCCCAAGGCCAGTAAGAAAAAGCTTTAGCTATCTTTAGAAGCAAAAAAAAAAAAAAAAAAACCCTGCAAAGAAGGGCCTGGTAGATTTGAACTGCTGACCTTTTGATTAGCAGCCATAGCTCTTAACCATTAAGCCACGAGGGTCTTTAGAAGAAGGTGTATAAAATATATAATCAAAAGGTGAATAGTCATAATAAAATACTTAAATGCTCAATTTGCAATTAAAGTTAAATAATTTAAATATTGTCAGTAAAAAAAAAAAGCCTTTTTTTCTTTTATTGAAAATATTTAGAGATTGGCTGATTACTTGAATCCGAAAACATGAAATATTACTTCCATTTAGATTCCAGCAGGGTTAAATGTATTAAATATATTTGTGCAAAAGAACATCTTTATGAGCTTCTTAGGTATAATAAAATTACAATTTTAACTTTGTCATTCAGGAGTAAACTAAATAGTTCTTAGTTGTAAAATCCTTTTTCATATTTTTCTAAAGTAGGCAATATTGTCCGATGCTTAAAGTGGCCTTGGTTTATCAGTTTATTGACATCAATTTGTTATTTTATTTCAAACCAGAAAAAAACCTATAAGGTATGCTGTCTTTTTTTTTTTAATCAAGCAATTTTTCCTAGCTTTTTTTTCTTTTCTTAAATCTAGTAACATTATTAGAATAGCATGCAGAGTGTATTAAAGTGTCCGAATAAATACTGCTGGACACTGGCACCAAAGAATTCCTATAAAAATGTCCATAGACTATTCTAAGAAACAATGCTTTTTTACCAAATGTTTCATAGGAATGTTTATGTCATTAAATAAACGGAATAAAATACTGAATTATGTCTAGAACTGATTTTCAACTTAACAGCCCCGTGGGAAACACTCGATGAATTCTTCATTTAAATATACTTTTTTCAATTTATAAATATACATACATTAGAGAGAAAGAGAAAAGTATTGCATACCTGATATAAAAGTGTGTCCAACATACTGATGCTAAACACCCTCCCAGCAGCAAAAGGCAGTCGAAACATAAAGGCCAAATTAGAACCTCTCTCCCGTTCTTTCTGCTCAGAAATTCAAGACAGAAAAATTTGTAAGTATTCTATATTTTTTGTGTTTCTGTCAACTTAAACACTTCTGATAGATGTGAGAAAAAGATATTCTCATCATATGGTACTTAGCTATGAATGTGCCATTACTTCACTTATATTTGGGTTTTTAAAAAAATTCCTTTAGTTTTTAGAACCAAGTTTCCTTAATCAATTAAAAACAAAACAAAACAAAACAAAAACCCACTGCCATCCAGTCGATTCCAACTCAAAACGACCCTATAGACAGAGTAAAACTGCCCCATATAGTTTCCAAGGAGCATCTGGTGGATTCAAACTGCCGACCTCTTGCTTAGCAGTTGTAGCACTTAAACCACTACACCACCAGGGTTTCCTAATCAATTAATACACCCAGTATTTCATAGTTTAAAAAGGTTCATCCTTTCATATGATGAACACTTACTGACTTTTCATACATGATTCATGAAAAGGGTTTAGATGACATAAAAGAAACAAATACAATAAAATTATTTAATCAAATGTAAAAAAAAAACTCAAGTCATTTAAATGTATCATATATAACACCTAGAGAATTTGCTTTTAAATATTCTCATATGTGAGGACACACACACGCACACACAAAAGGCAGATAGGAGCCATCACATCCAGTAGTTTCTAGCTGTTATCTTAGTTTTCATTTCTTCATCTACCTTTAATTTGTGCCAGCCACACCAATCTGCAATTAAGTGTCCATAAATTAGGGGAAAAAATTGTGTTTGTGTGTATACAAACGTGAGTGTGTTACGGCGTATGGGGATTTCTTTTTTAAAAATTCCATTGCTATTATCTTGCCTTAATAAATGAAGGCATGAGAAAAACCAAACCAAACCAAACCCGTTGCTGTCGAGTCGAATCTGACTCATAGCAACCATATAGGCATGAGAGTAAATATGAAATTTGGGTGTGGCTGGAAGGAGTTTCTTAAGAATACAAGTAAGCCTTGAACCTGTCAACAATCAGTGACCATACACATGTGCTAGTTTCCTTTGTTGCTGAATTTTCTTTACTAGGAAAAATAGATTAACTAAGCAAATAAGAAATCAGCCCTCACTTTTTATCGAGGAAACAGTAGAAATAAGCCTGTATATCTAATGTAGCAAATTTGAAGGATATGAAAAGAAGGATAGTCTCCTAATTTCCCAATGTGAAGAACGGGTGGGGGAGAGTAGTAAAGAAAAAAAGAGTCTTGGAGATAAACTAGGGCTGCTGCTATCCCTTATTTTGATGATATATGTGACTCCTGGGCTTCTTCAGGGACACAAAGATGAGGTCGGGGCTCAGCAGAAGCCAGTAAGGCAAGAGGAGTTACCTGCGTCACTTCTATAATGTCTATGTGGCTAAGAAAAATGTTCAGACCATGAATATTCTCGCTTGAGATGTAAGGAGAAAGGAAATGGAAAGGGAGGCAAGTGGAGCCCCTATTTTTATCTATGTCCATTCCATAATCATAATATCATAATTTACAAGCTAATATAATTAGTTAGCCTAGTTGTCAACAGTGCTTAATTTGAACAGCCCCTGTAGGTGGCTTGGAGACTACCAGAATTCAGCTGTTTTTATCACAGGGATAGGTAGGCTTTCCTCTGAATTTGGTGCCAGATCTAGTTCTTAAGGTGTGGCAAATATCCTGAAGAAGTCAAAACCATTGTATCTTAAGGCCAAGTATCCAGAATAAAATGCTAAGGTCCCTAAGAATTTGAGTTTCAGGATCAGTCAAGGGCCAGGTAGTGAACAGAGAGATTGTTGAGTTTTCTCATGGATTATCCTTGATGGCCCAACTGTTTCTGGACAAGATTTTATAAGCCGAGGGCCCTCTCCTCCCTTTATTGTTTTGCTTTTCTAGCCAGTTAGGGGCAGCGGACACATTGTTGCTGTCATTGTTGTTAGGTGCCAAAGAGTCAGTTCCAAATCACAGTGACCCTATGCATAACAGAATAAAACACTGCCTGGTCCTGTGCCACCCCCACAATAGTTGCCATAATTGAGTCCACTGTGTCAATACACCTCTTTGAGGGTCTTTCTCTCTTTTGCTGACTTTCTACTTTACCAAGCATGATGCCCTTCTCCAGACACTGGTCCCTCCAGATAACGTCCAAAATATGTGAAATGAAGTTTCACCATCCTTGCTTCTAAGAAGCATTCTGGCTGCACTTCTTCCAAGACAGATTCATTTGTTCTTTTGACAGTCCATGGTATATTCAATATTCTTCGCCAACACCATAATTCAAAGGCATCAATTCTTCTTTGGTCTTCCTTACTCATTGTCCAGCTTTCACATGCATATAGATGATTGAAAATATCACAGCTTGGATCAGGTGCACCTCATCTTTGCTTTTTAACACTTTAAAGGTCTTTTGCAGCAGAATTGCCCAAATGCAATTTGATTTCTTGACTGATGCTTCCATGAACATTAATTATGGAATCAATTAAAATGATAGCCTTGACAACTTCAGTCTTTTTTCCCTTTACGATAATGTTGCTTATTGGTCCAGTTGTGAGGATTTTTGATTCCTTTATGTTGAAGTGTAATCCACACTGAAGGTTGTAGTATTTGATCTTCATCAGTAAGTTCTTCAAGTCCTCTTCACTTTCAGCAAGGAAGGTTGCGTCATCTGCATATTGCAGGTTGTTAATGAGTCTTCCTCCAATCCTGATGCCTCATTTTTCTTCATATAGTCCAGCTTCTCAGATTACTTGCTCAGTATACAGATTGAGTAAGTATGGTGAAAGGATACAACCCTGACACACACCTTTCCTGATTTCAAACCACGTGGTATCCCTTTGTTCTGCTGGAATGACTGCCTCTTGGTCTATGTACAGGTTCCTCATGAGCACAATTAAGTGTTCTGGAATTCCCTTTCTTTGCAATGTTATCCATAATTTGTTATGATCCACACAGTTGAATGTCTTAGTATTTTGTTTCATCTTCTAATTTTCTGTCATGTGTTTTCTTCTTTTTTTAATGTTAAATTTAGCTGGAGTAGAACTAAATATGGAATAAATATGTTCACGTTTAGACCAAAAGAATGGCAGTGCTTTAGTGGTGGCAGTGGAGAAGTGTAGGAGAGTTCTCTGATGGTGATTATGTGTGTGTGGTAGCGTGGGAGAAAGGGGAGGGCCCAATAGCAGGCACAAGTGGTGATCCAGAGAAGATAGGGGCACGGTGCGGATTTTCCTAAGTACAGGAAGATATAGTGTTAAACACTGTACAAAATCAAGTAGGATGGATACTGAGAAAAGCCATGATTTAGTAATTAGAACATTATTCCTACCCCAGCTTTCTTCTTTCTACCCCTTCAGTGAATAACCATCTAGTCTCTGACTTTAAATATTTCATTCTGGAATCTATTATGAATTGAATTGCATCCCTAAAAATGGTATGTTGAAGTTCTAACATATTCTTGTGAACATGATCTTGTTTGGAAACAAGGTTTTTGATGATGTTATCAGTTCAGTTAACATGAGGTCCTACCAGAGTGGGGTGGGTCCTAATCCCCTCTGAACACTGCACTTATAAAACCGAAGAGACATAGAGAGGTAGACAGAGGAAGCACGCCATGTGACACTGCAGCTGCCAGCCAAGGAACACCTGGAGCTATCATAAACTACCAGAGCACCAGAAGGTAGGAGAGAGGCATGGAACAGATTCTCTCTCTCAAAGCTACAGAAAAAAATCAACATGGCCGTCACCCTACTCTTGGACTACCAACCTCCAGAACTGTAAGACAAGAAATTTCTGTTTTTTTTAAAAAGCCATCTACTTTGTGGAATTTTGTTAGTGCAGCCCTAGGGAAGGAACAAAACTCTGAAATGCACAAGTTAGCTTACCCACCTTTCCCAAACTCCATTTCTGAGTATCAACCTGAACATATCCCTGTAGACTTAATCTCAGGTTACCAAGATGAAGTCTATTATTATGCCTCAGCAATCAAAGTAAAAAAAATCTACCTTCTCCCTGTCCTGTTCTTCTTCATGTCCTTCCTCTCCCACCATCTATCAAATTTCCAAATTCTATCACTTTCCCATGCAATTATGTTGTCTCATCTATATTCCACTGCTATATCACTTGTTGAGTTTTAAACATACTACTGATTTTTCCAACCTCAACTTTCAAGTCATCATATAGAAAAATACACACAAGTGCACATGCACACACATTTTTCCCATCCTTGTTCTGAGTCTCATTTATGTCATTTTTATCTCACCACTTATTACATAACACAACTTTAACGTACTTAAAAATAAATGTATCATCAACCTCATTAAAGTCAGTACTTTCCTCAAACTCTCTCTTTAGTTTTACCCGATACGTAGCTGTTCACCCTGCCAATATCCTAGCCCAGGCCTTTATTATCTCATTCCTGATTAATTGAAATAACTTACTAAGTCTTTTCCTTTCTCTCATAGATAAACATAGAAATGACAGATTAATTTCATGAAAGCATAAATCTGATGATGTCACCTCCCCTGAGCCCTCACTTAAATATTTACCCTGGCTCCCCATTCACTCCATATGAAGTTTCAAAAACACAGAATTCAAGGTGCTCCACAGTCTGTCTCCCAAGCACTTTCCACAATGACTTCTCAGTATGCCCAGTGTAGATCCTCGATGAATTACATCGGCTATCAGGCTGTATCCTGGAAAACCCTTCATTATATCAAGCTCCACCCCACTGTTTATAACATCCCCATTGTATAGGATTCCTTGTTCTCAACACCAGCTCTCCAAGTCCTCTTCATCCTCTAATGTGCACATAATGCGTCACACTCTCCAGAACCTTTTCATACCAAGCTAGAGATACCGCACTTCTGCTTGCGTGAATAATTCAGCATTCATGAGTTACTGCCTTTTTATTATTAACTTTCTTTACGGGGGAAAAAGGAACATGCCAAGGATTTCATAACACCATTTTCAAGGCCCACTGAGTTTAAAGTTGTTTAAAAAAAAGTAAGATCTCAAGTGATTGGTTCCATCCAGATAAAAATATATTCCACAATGACTTTCTTTCTTGGCATCTAGAAAATGAAGACGTTGGATTGGTTTTCTTTCTTTCTTTTTTATTGTACTTCACCAGTGCAATTTTCACATATGGGAAAATAAGAATTAGAGATGACAAATACTTCATCTTAGCCATCCATTCCAGTTTAAATTATCATTTACCTACCTCTTGATGTTTCAAAAACAACAACAATATATAGTCTAGAAGTTCCAAATTGACAGTGTTCAGACCAAATCTAAAGAAGAGTTTTATTCAGCCCGCACAATTTCCTGAACCTTAATAAGTTTCCAATCTTTAGTATTTAATGTAAAAATCTAAAGTTCTCCCTTCTTCTGAATTTGGAAAATCTGGTATCATGGATCATGGCAGCAACTGGCCAGAGTTGAAAGCATCTGCTCCCTTCTGGATTCACTCTTTCTTATATGTGACCCGCTTTGCTAATTCACATTACCTTCTTGTTATAGACTCTTCAGTTTTATACTTCTGAAGGTAATATATTTAGTCTAAATGAGTCAAGGGGTCTTCTAGCTATTACCTTGTTTTAAGAGTAACTTGGATGAATAGAAATTATTAAAGTATAAAGTTAAAAATGTGTGCTAAAGAAAAAAATAGAAAATTATTAATACAGAATATTCCTATAGCTTGTAGAAGAAACTCTAAGCAATACAACCAGAAATATTTAACAATCTACTGTATCAACATACATCAGGCACCGAGCTAGGTTCATAAGATGCAAAGATAATTAATAGAAGGTCCCAATCTGGGAGGAATTCATAATTTTACTGAGAAACAGTCTTATAATCAAATACACAAGGTCATGTGATGTAAGTGTATGGATGTCTAAAGACGATAGAGATGGTGTCATGAATGATACCGCATCAGAGTTGAGCCTGGAAAGAGAATTAAGTTTGCTAAGTACAGAGAATGTATAGTAATGCATTCTGTACATGTGATCTTATTACTTTTATATTTTTATAGGATGAAAAAATTAAAATTTTTTACTTTTTGGGGTTTTATAAGTTAGAGGTTGAAAAATTAACCATCACTGTTCTTTCTTGTGCTTTTATAAAACTTTAAAATATACACGTAGTTATTAAAAAAAAAACTGACAGGTTATGTATCATTTAAAGCTGTTCAAAAGTTGTAACACATAAAACACAGCTAAAATTTAAAAATAACAAAAATGGCTAAATCAACAATAATAGCCATGACAAGAAAAGACCTAAAAAAAAAAAAAACCTCATAAAAAAGCAAGTGCCTCACTGAAAAGAGATGAAGAATTAGAACCACCCAAAATGTGTGCAGAGTCAGCAGGAATCCACCATGGGGGAAATTTTAGAACAGAAAAGGTAAGAAAATAACATTGGCACAAAATTGGAATGAGAGATCCCACTACTTTTAACTAGAGTATCAGTTTAGAAATCAGGTTTTGAGTGGGGTTGGAAAAAAGTTTGCCTTATTTTATGGAGCACAAAAACCATCCTTCCAGAGATTAGTATGCAAGAAAACCTATAAATTTAAAGGTAACACTTAACTATCAGAATTTTAAAAGATAATTGGAATTGCATAAGTTGCATTCAAAAGTTTTATGGCATGGAGGAATGCCGGTGTAAATGCCAAGATGATTTTGAAAAATTAGCAGAAGACTCGTTCAGATGAACGAGTCATTGCTCGGTCTAGACTTTTTTGTAGTTTTGAGGCTCCCTTCCCAAAGACTGCTCCATACGCTATGCTTCCAAAAAACTGTGTAAATAAGCTATAATTACATGATCACATGATAGTTTTGTTATAATTATCTTTCATGTTGTAGGTGTTCAATAATAAGGCTCACCAGGCCAAAATCAGTTTCAAAGTAAAGATCAAAATCACATGTGAATTATGGTCTGTTTGATTTATTAAAAATAAAACATTGTAAGTTTGGCTTTATGATTTGATGGTAGTGTTCAAAGCCCTAGAATGAAATTTAAAATTACATAAAATTACATAATTTAAAATTACATAAACATGTAATATAATACTTACAGAAATTACAAAACATAGAGAATAGTCAATATTGCCTGAGGCCAAACATTTCTCTGAAAAAAAATTTTAATAAGAATTTGGAAACTTTCGTATTCAATTATTGTGATACGGTTTGATAATAATAACATATAAAAAAAACGTATAATATATACTAATGAGTATATCAGGACTATATGTTTCTAGAGGCCCATTAAAAGCCTGGGTGTTACAGGCAGTTTGCAATTGGTTGCTAACTAAAAGGTTGATGGGTGGAACCCATTCAGTGGTGCTTTGGAAGAAAAGGCCTGGCAATCTGCTTCTGTAAAGATTACAGCCAAGAAAACCCTATGGAGCAGTTGTACTCTGCAGTACATGAATCAGGAGCCAACTTGACAGCAGCTAATAACAACAAGAGACCAATCATGGTAAAACCTAGAAACTGAGTAAGTTGGAAACCTGTCGAAGAGGAAAACTCAAATATTTTCACTAAAACGAGTGTTGTTGCTGTTGTTAGGTGCCATCCTGTCACTTCTAACTCATACTGGCCCTATGTACAACAGAAGGAAACACTACTCAGTCCTGTGCCATCCTCAAAACCGTTGCTATGGTTGAGCTCACTGTTATAGCCACTGTGTCAATCCATCCTGTTGAGGGTCTTCCTCTTTTTCTTTGACTTTAGCAGCATGATGTCCTCCAGGAACTGTTTTCTCCTGATAACATGTCCAAAGCACATGAGACAAGGTGTCACCATCTTCACTTCTAAGGAACGCTCTGGCTGTAATTCTTCCAGGACAGATTTGTTTGTTCTTCTGGCAGTCCATGGTATATTCAATATTCTTCACCAACACCATAATCCAAAGGCATCAATTCATCTTCAGTCTTTGTTATTCATTGTTCAGTTTTCGAATGCATATGAGGTGACTGAAAATACCATGGCTTGGGTCAGGCGTACCTTACTCCTCAAAGTGACATCTTTGCTTTTTAACACTTTAAACAGCTCTTTTGCAGAAGATTTGCCCAATGTAATACGGCATTTGATTTCTTGACTGCTGCTACCATAGGCATTGATTGTGTATCCAAGTAAAACGAAATCCTTGACAACTTCAATCTTTTTTCCATTTATCATGATTTTGCTTATTGGTCCAGTTGTGAGGATTTTTGTTTTCTTTACGTTGAAGTGTAACCGATACTGAAAGCTGTAGTCTTTGATCTTCATCAATAAGTGCTTCAAGTCCTCTTTGCTTTCAGCAAGCAAAGTTGTGTATCTGGATATTGCAGGTTGTTAATGTGTCTTCCACCAATCCTGATGCAGTGTTCTTCTTCATAAAGTCCAGCTTCTCAGACTATTTTCTCAGGATACAGGTTAAATAAGCATGGTGAAAGGACGTATTCCTGATGCACACCTTTCTTGACTTTAAAGCAATCAATATCCCCTTGTTCTGTTGGAACAGCTGCCTCTTGGTCTACGCACAGGTTCCTTATGAGCACAATTAAGTGTTCTGGAATTCCCATTCTTCAAAACGTTATCTGTAATTTATGATCCAAACCTTTGCATAATCAATAAACCATCTTTCTGGTATTCTCTGCTTTCAACCAAGATCCATCTGACATCAACAATGTCATTCCACGCCCTCTTTTGAATCTGGCTTCAATTTCTGGCAGTTCCCTGTTGACTTACTGCTGCAACTGTTTTTCAGTTATCTTCAGAAATGTATACTTTCATGTGATATTAATGATATTGTTAGATAATTTCTGCATTCTGTTGGATCACTTTTCTTTGGAATGGACAAAATATGGATCTCTTCCAGTCGGTAGGCCAGGTAGCTGTCTTCCAAATTTCTTCGCATAGATGAGTGAATGTTTCCAGCATTGCATCCCTTTGTTGAAATATCTCAATTGGCATTCTATAAATTCCTGGAGCCTTATTTTTTACCAGTGCCTTCTGTGCTGGTTGGGCAATCTTCCTTCAGTACCATCGGTTCTTGATCATATGCTACCTACTAAAATGGTTGAACATTGACAAATTCTTTTTGCTACAGTGACTCTCTGTATTCCATCTTTTTTTTGATGTTACTTGTGTCTGTTCAATATTTTGTCCATAGAATTCTTCACTATTGCAACTCAAGGCTTAAATTTTTTCTTCAGTTCTTTCAGCTTCAGAAATGCTGAGCCTGTTCTTCCTTTCTGGTTTTCTAGCTCTAGCTTGCATATTTCATTATAATACTTTAACTTGTCTTCTCAAGCTGCCTGTTGAAATCTCCTGCTCAGCTCTTTACTTCATCATTTCTTCGGTTCTCTTTGGCTCCTTGACATTTAAGAGCAAGTTTCAGAGTCTCTTCTGACATCCATTTTGGTCTTTTCTTTCTTTCCTGTCTTTTTAATGACCTTTTGCTTTCCTCATGTATAATGTCCCTGTTGTCATTAGATAACTCATCTGGTCTTTGGTCATTAGTTTTTAATGAGTCAAATCTAAATTCAGGTGGGATGTACTCGGAGTTGGACTTTGGTTCTCGTGAATTTGTTTTAATTTTCTTCAGCTTCAACCTGAATTTGTGTATGAGAAACTGATGGTTGGTGCAGCAGTCGGCCTCTGGTCTTATCCTGACTGATGATATTGAGCTTCTCCATCTTCTCTTCTCACTGATGTAGTCGATTTGATTATTATGTATTCCATCTGGCGAGGCCCATGTTTACAGTCACTGTTTATGTTGAAAAAAGGTATTTGCAGTGAATAAGTCATTGATCTTACAAAATCCTATCAGGTGATCTACAGCATCGTTTCTATCACCAAGGTCATATTTTCCAACTACTAATCCTTCTTCTTTGCTCCCAAGTTTTGCATTTCAATCACCAGTGCATCTTGAGTGCACGTTTGATCAATTTCAGACTGCAGAAGTTGGTAAAAATTTTCAATTTCTTCATCTTTGGCCTTAGCGGTTGGTGCATAAATTTGAAAAATAGTAATATGAACTAAGTCTTCCTTGTAGGCATACGGACATTACCCTATCACTGACTGTGTTGTACTTCAAGATCTTGAAATTTGTTTTTGACAATGAATGTGACCCCATTCCTCTTCAATTTGTCATCCCTGGTGTAGTAGACCATACGATTGTCTGATTCAAAATAGCCAATACCAGTCCGTGTCATCTCACGAATGCCTAAGATATTGATCTTTATGCATTCCATTTCTTTTTGAAAACCCCCAATTTCCCTAATTCATATTTCATACGCTATATGTTCTGATTATTAATGGATGTTTGCAGCTGTTTCTTCTCATTTTGAGTCAAGGTGTATCAGCAAATGAAAGTCCTGAAAGGTTTTCTCCATCCAAATCATTAAGGTTGAGTCTACCTTGAAGAGGTATCTCTTCCCCAACTGTATTTAGAGTGCCTTCCAACGTACCCAGTGCCCCAGTAATGTCGAGTCGATTCCGACTCATAGCGACCCTATAGGCCTAAGGGGCTCATTTTCGGGCACAATATCAGACAATGTTCCACTGCTATTCATAAGGCTTTCACTGGCCAATTCTTTTAGAAGTAGATTACCAGATCCTTCTTCCTAGTCTGTCTTAGTCTGGAAGCTCCCCCTGAAACTTGTTCACCAATGGGTGGCTGTGATGCTATTTGAAATACCAGTGGCATAGTTTCTAGCATCACAGCAACATGCAAGACACCACAGTACGACAAAACGATTATTATAGCCAAATATTCTCTAATGGTTGTAACCTTTGAGACATGGACAGAATCCGAAAATCACTGATATCGCAACCCAAATACAAGGAAGTACGGATGCAAAAGCTGAAAATATTTCCAAGAAGTAAAAGCGTCAGAGGTGAAGGCTCAGTCTACCACTTCCTTCTGCATTTTTAGTGTGTATGAGAGTGTGTTTTTTTTTTTTTTTATGAGAGTGTACTCTGCATCATTAGTGTTCTCTAAGTTCGCCCATTCTTTACATTTTTGCCTTTTCTGTCTGTTTTTGCCTGTGAATTTTTTCTAGTAAAGAGCAACATCCATAAGTTTGAAAGAAGGTAAAAAATACTAATAAATTCCTTTATTTTCATTAAAATCTAGCAAAGCACACTATTTTCCTTGTCCTAAGAGGTATTATTCTTCCTCTCATCTTTAAGTTTTAGTTTTTGCTTTGCTATTTATAATTTTGATACATGTTATTACAATTTTCAAAATCTACTCCTTTGTTTCTTTGAAATTATTTCCTTCACATTTCTTTTTTCTTCCAAAAAATAGAGAAATATTTCCTCACTTAACATATTCACTGTGTGTACAAAAGCAAAAACCTTCCTCTTGTATTTTTTTCTTTTCTTTACTGAAGTGTAGCAACTTTATCATGTAATAATGTTGATAGCTTTAATTTTTTCTTTTTGTGTGATATATTCATATTTTCGAGACTATAGGACTATAAATTACTTAACTTTTATAAAATTTTTTTCTCCAAAAAAAAAGAAAAGCTTATTCCTTCACAGCCATGAACAAGAGAGTGAGAAATTTATTTCTGAAAGAAAGCTCGATGCTGTCAAAATGATACCCAAAGAGAAAAAGGCCATCAAGGAAGCTGTAATTAAGTTCAAGTGTGGAAAACACAAACTTACTCAATCACAAAAGAAAAGGATTAAAAAATTGAAAAATACATAAACAACAGCAACATAAACGTCAAGAAAAAAAGAGAGGGAAATTTTGGAGGAATCAGCAAATCTTTTTTTGAGTGGTTTCTTCAAATCTGCATCAACAATGATTCATTACAGGACCTATCCTACAAGCAAAGCCAAAGAAACTGCAAAAAAGATGACAATGATGAAAACCTGCTATTAGAAGAGCCTGAGTCTTTAAGTCGCATAAGTTCTCAGCTCTATAAAAGCTTTGAAAGAGTTTAGAAAATTCTAAGAAGACCAAGAATATTTTGATAAGGCTACTGAATTAGAAATTTGTTTCCATAATTTCATCAAAAAGCTAAAATAAATTAAATGTTGGTGTTAGATTTTTTAAATTATATTTTTATTAGAAGGTGAATTTTACCCATTTCGTTGTTTGAATAGTATATGCATATAATCGACTGGGTTAGATAATCTATATACATAACTCGAATAAACATACAAATCATAAAAATGGTTTAGTTTCTTTTCCAGTCCTATACAATTGAAAAGAAACACTTTTTGGGTGTTTTGGAGGTAAGGTTCTTAATAGAAAGCAATAAAAAAGTGGTAAGACTGCATCCTGTCTAAGATGGAAACTTGCAAGACCCAGAAAAACAAGGCAGTCCTGTTGAGTTCCAGCTCTGACAGAAGAAAACACTGCCCTGTCCTGCACCATCCTCACAATTGTTGTTAATGCTTGAGCCCATTGTTGCAGCCACTATGTCAATCCACCTCATTGAGGGTCTTCCAGTATGAATTACAAAATGTGATCTAACTATAGGCTGTCTACAAGATACTCTGGAAATAAAGACCCATATAGTTAAAAAGTGAAAGGATGGAAAAAAAAATTCCATGCTAATAGCAACCATAAGAAAGTTGGGGTGGCTATATTAATATCAGATAATATAGGCTTTACACCAAAAACAAGAAATAAAAGACAATATTTTTTTTATATATAATAAAAGTGTCAATTCATCAAGAATATATAACAATTAAAAAATACCTAACTACTGAGTCCCAAAATATATGAGGTAAATATTGACAGAATTGAGGTAAGAAATAAACATCTCTTATAGTAATAGTTGGAGACCTCAGTATACCATGTTCGATAATGGGTAGAACATCTATATAGAAGTTCGATAAGGAAATAGAGGACTTGAACAACACTACAACCAAAGTAACAACAGCAGAATACATATTCTTATCTAGCACTCATGGATCATTCTCCATTATGTTATTTCACAAAAAGAGTCTCGATAAATTTAAAAAGATTAAAACCATACAAAGTGTGTTTTCCAATCACAATGAAATGAATGTAGAAATCAGTAACAGAGGGAAATTAAAGAACACAATTCTAAACAAACAATGAGTCAAAGAAGAAACCATAGGGAAATTAGAAAACACTTAGAGAAAAATGGAAAAGAAAGTGCAACATACCAAAACTTATGGGATGCAGCAAAGGCAGTGCTCAGAAGAAAATTAATAGTTCTAATTGCCTACATTAAAGAAATGAAAAATCTCAAGGCAATAACCTAATATTACACGTTCAGCAACTACAAGAGGAAACTAAGCCCAAAGCTCACAGAAGGAAGATAAAAGTAATGATTAGAGAAGAGATAAATGAAATAGACAATAACAAATAGAATCAACAAAACTAAAAGTCATTTGTTTGGAAAAAATTTACGTACTTGACAAATCTTTACCTAGACTTACAAAAAAAGACAGAAAGAGAGAGAAGACACAAATGTCTGAAACCAAAAGTGAATGTGGGGGCATTTCTAACAATCATACAGAAATACAAATGATTAAGAGAGAATACTATGAACATTTGTACATGAAAGAATTAGATAATCTCAATGAAACAGAAAAATTTCCAGAAATAGATAAGTTACCTAAACTGATTCATGAAAAAACGGAAACTCTCAATAGATCTATAACAAGTGGAGAGATTGAATCAGTAATCAAAAACTTCACCAAAAAAATGTCCAGAATTAATGGACATAAAAAAATTCACTGATGAATTCTGCCAAACATTTAAAGAATCAACACCAATTCTTTTCAAACTCTTTCTAAAAATAGTAAAGAGAACACCTCTTACCACATTTCTGAAGTCAGCTTTACCCTGATACCAAAGCCAGATAAAGACATACAAGAATTGACAATTACAGAGCAATACCCCTTATAAATATAGATGCAAAAATATCAACAAAATATTATTAAACCAAATCCAACAGCATATTAAGCATATTATACACCAAGATAAAGTGTTATTTATCCAAGTAATAAAAGGACGCTTCAATATAAAATCAATCAATGTAATAAAAAAAAAAAAAAAATTTTTTTTTTCACATTAAAAGCACAAAGGGGGAAAAAAAACCTAAATGATTGTTATAGATTGAATAGTGTCTCTGCCCCCAAATAAGGAACTTCGGAAAGGGCAAGTTGGATGTTACACCACATGAGGAACCAAGGAACAGAATCTGAAAAGAGACAAGAACCTTCGACGAGAGCCAAAGAGAGAGAAAGCCTTCCCCTAGAGGTGATGGCCTGAATTTGGACTTCTAGTCTCCAAAACTGTGAGAAAATAAATTTTTGTTTGTTAAAAACACCCCACCTGTGGTATTTCAGTTATAGTAGGGTTTAGCACTAAGAAACTAAGACGATGATTTCAACTGAGGCAGAAAAGACGTTTGACAAAATCCAACACGAATTCATTATTTAAAAAAAAAAAAAACTCATCAAACTAAGAATGGAAGAGTAATTCCACAACATAATATAATAAAGGACTTTTATAAAAAAAAAAAAAAAAAACCACAGTTAACATTATGCTTAATGGTGAAAGACTGAAAGCTCTCCCCTAAAATCTGGAAGAGGACAAGGATGCCTGCTTTCACCATTGCTATTCAACATCCTACTGATAGTTCTCTGAAACAATGAGCTCAAGCATAACAACTACTTTAAGGATGGCTCAGGACCCAGCAGCGTTTCATTGTTTGTGCATAGGGTCGCTATGAGTCGGAACCAACTCGACGGCACCTAACAACAACAACAACAACAACTGATAGTTCTAGCCAGAGCAACTAGGCAAGAAAAAGACATAAAAG
The DNA here is from genome assembly GCF_024166365.1 of Elephas maximus indicus. Taxonomy (NCBI): domain Eukaryota; kingdom Metazoa; phylum Chordata; class Mammalia; order Proboscidea; family Elephantidae; genus Elephas; species Elephas maximus. The sequence goes on from NC_064842.1 coordinate 62,615,423, forward strand.
GCATCAAAACCAAAAAAGAAGAAATAGAACTATACCTTCTTCTCACTTATTGAATATCTCATTATCCAATATTTTGCATTTATGACAATAGTAAAAAATCTACTATTTGACTGTTTTGTACATTAATGATGTACATCTGGCAGTAATGAACGTCGAGGCACAAGGTGAGAGTAACGCTGGCTTTGATGGTCAAGAGTATGTGTTAACTTGGCTGGACCAAGATTCTCAGTGATTTGTCAGTTATGTAATGATGTAATTTGGCAGTTGTGTAATCACATAATTTGACAGTTATTCAATGATATAATTTAGCAGTTATATAATAATGTACTCATCATCCATTTTGTGATCTGATGCGGTCAGTCTCCATTTTTGCATAGCACTGATTTCGCATAACGTTCTTTGGGATGTAACCAGTCAATAAGTGAGAAGAGGGTGTGTTTCTATTTGCAGATGACATGACTCTATATGTAGAAAATACCAAAGAATCCACAAGAATGTTACTAGAGCTAATGAACAAATGCAGCAAAGTTGCAGGGTATAAGATCAACATGTAAAAATCAGTTGTATTTCTATACACCAACAATAAACAATCTGAAAATAAAAACAAGGAAATTCCATTTACAATAGCAACTAAAAGAATACCAAGGAATAAATTTAACCAGATAGGTGAAAAATTCCCACACTGAAAACTATAAAACATTGCTGAAATATATTAAAAGAGATTACATAAGTGAAAATATATTCTATGTTCATAGATTAGGAGACTTAATACTGTTAAGATGTCAACTACCCAAAGTGATCTATGTATTTAATGCACTTCTTAGGAAAATTCCAAGTCTTTTTTTTTTTTTTTTTAGGATATGGAAAAGCTGATCCTAAAATTCATATGGAATTGCAAGGGGTACCAAATAGTGAAAACAATCTTGAAAAACATACGAAGTGGGACAACTCACAATTTTCAATTTCAAAATTAATTATAAAGCTATAGTAATCAAAACAGTGTGATACTGGTATAAGAATAGACATAAAGACCAATGGAACAGTATTGAGATTCAAGAAATAAATCCATTGTTGTTAGGTGTTGTCGAGTTGGTTCTGACTCATAGCTACCCCATGTACAACAGCTTGGACTCTTCATCACTGGGCAAATCTTTGTTATTCATCACGAAGGAAACTACACTCCAATTTTGGTTGGCTTCCTAGTTTTTTTTTTTCCTAGTTACATTTTTTGCTTGTGAATGCTAAACTAAGCTACACTTTCCTCCCCTTTTATATTAAAAAAGTGTAATATCATAGAATGTTTTGTCTTGAACATCAATGGTCTTAAATTTCACTTACTGCAGTGACTTAATAGCTATATTATCTTGAACAGATTACTTAACCTGTCGTAGTTTTCTCAGCTGGAAACAGGGAATAACAATGATTTCCCCACGTCCCTAAAGGAGCAGTCCTAAGACCCCAATAACACAATGTATGTGAATCAGCTTTGGAGATGGAAATGAACAGACCTGAGTGCAGAAAACATACTTCCCTGCTCAACAATGTTTCCCAGGACTCAGGAGTTGGTGGTCTATCTTGCCACAGTAAGCAATAATCTCAGCTTTGTCTCGGGTTGTGTTGATGGCATTTAGGAGGCTACCTTTCAACAAAGCCTACAACCTTTCTGACCTTGAGGATTTTTGAAAGCTGCAAAGCCCTATATAAATACAGATCCCATGATACAGTAAATCACTCATAATATTATCAATACACCTTGCATTTTAAATGAGTATATACATATCTTTTGCATTTAATTCTTCAGTAAGTCATGTTTTCAGTTTATGATTAATAATGATAACACAAGATAACTTTGTCATACTCACTTGTGATGGAAATGGTTCATATTCATCAATTCAGATTTTTTAAGAAGATTGTAAATTAGAAGCTTAGCCTCAAAAAAAGGAACTCAAATAGCATTTTTATTTTTATCATTTCATGGCATTTCTTTCTATATAGATGTGTATAGAAATTTCCAGAGTTACCCATTCAATCAAAATAGTTAAATCTGATATTCTTTATAAAGTGAAATCTTACCTTTTCCAGTTTTGAAAGAGCAAGAGAGTAACAGTCTTTGGCTCTGAATTGCATGAATCTCATGTTGGCTGGGTGAGTAAGCTCTGTGATAATACTGAGACTGGAAAACAACCTACATTTCAAAGAAACATTTGCATTACACTAACAATCCAATATGGTATTTTTTTTATAACAATATATTTATGAGCGAGCGATTCTTAGCCTTAGGCAAAGTACTACACAAAACTCCCACAGCAGGCGATGCCACATAAAGTGTTCTGCACAATGCAAGAAAAGTGAAACACTAGTCTCCAAAGTATATTTTAACCACATTTTAGCACAATAGGAAAAATAAGTTTAGTCATTTGGCTTTTATTAGAAATTTTCTCTCTAAAACTATGAAGCAGTCAAGAAACTGAGAGGAGATTTAAAAAGTTACACGGTTACTTTCTGGACAACATCGAAAGGGAAATTTATAAGGTGAATATTCTTACTGGCAGAAATTTTACATTCTGAGTTCACGGTCCATTATGTGAGCTGTTTGCTCTATGACTTCTTGTTCTCATAGTAGGCAACTTCTAAATGTCAAATCTTACCAGAGTGTACTTCTGAGAAGAAACACTTTAATTTAAATAAAATTTTATTGTAATGAATTGGGGTCAAGACAAAGCATGGACAGTATTGTTCTAACTGGACTCTGGGGATTTTCACATGTCCCATACCTTTGAACCACTTTCCCCCCAATTTCCTTCCTCCCCAAAAATATCCACGAGCATGTGAACATAAATGATTTTTTCTCCTTTTTCCCTCAGAGAAAAGGGACAGAATATAGCAGTAAAGGCCTTTTTATTTTTCCTGTTATTGATGATCTGATTCTTACCTGGTATATCTATGTACCACTGGTAGCTCTCCTGGTTCAGACAGTTTGGGGTTCTCTGTGGCAGGCTCTCTGTGTGATACTCAGCATGTCTTTAAACTCAGACATAACCACTGCATTCCCATCACTAGGTTGAGCCCGCACCTTGAACTCTGGGAATAGAACTGACTGAAAATAGGCAGGATATAAACAGCCTGTCAGTGGCTCAACAACAAATCAGCTTCTACTGCTGATCTCACTCTCACTTCCTGCCACAGTTCCAGTAGTGAGGGAGATGCTGCTTCCACGTGTCTGAGCACTTGATTTGGTGCCTCACAGAGAAATGCGCTTCTTAGGAAGATGGGAGCCCTGTCCCTGAACTGTAGCACTACAGATAAATTTTTAACTGTCCTCAGCTCTAACTCCCTAGTGCTCATTGCTAATTTGCTAGGATCTCTTCCTTCTCCCCGAGAGAGTGGGCTGCCGTGGCTGATTAGCATCCTGAAGAGGCTCTGTTACCCCCAGCCTGTGGTCACCTGTCTTTCAGGTCTGGCTATACTCTGGGCTTTAATCACCATCCCAGTTAGGACACTAAACAATTCTTAGTTTCCTTCAGAACTATTCATGAAACTTGTATGCTCTTTTGCCTACCTCTGTGGACCAATAAACCAGTTGCCATCAAGTAGGTTCCAGCTCATGGCAACCCCATGTGTGTCAGAGTACAACTTTGCTCCTTAGGGTTTTAATGGCTGATTGTTTAGAAATAGATCACCAGGCCTTTCCTCCAACGTGCCTCTGGGTAGATTCAAACCTCCAACCTTTCAGTTAGCAGCTGAGCATGTTAACTGTTTGTTACAGTCCAGGAACTTCCACGGATAAGTCGAGCCGTGTCATCAGCTATTTCCATTCCTTACAATAAGAAGAAATATTGCTAGTATAATATGGCTTAATTTCTATTTTGAGAACAAATTAGCTGAAAGGTTGGCAATTCAAATTCACCCAGAGGCGCCTCAGAAGACAGGCCTGGTGATCTGTTTTTGAGAGATCACAGCCTTGAAAACTCTGTGGAGCAGTTCCACTCTGCACACATGGGGTCGCCTTGGTTCAGAATTGACTCCACTGGCAACTAACAACAACACTGAAATGATGTTGGCAAAATAACAATAGGATTGTAATTCCTTATGCTGATTTTTAACATTAAAAAGATAGTGCTTTTATTTGTGCAATTTATCACAATAGTCCTGTGACTTTGAGTTGTCTGAGGGAACTCAACCTGAGATTCTATGAAGGAGGGTATTGTGAACTTAAAGATAAGGTTTGTGAAGTGCTTAACACAGTGTCTGAACACACAATAGGTACAAAAGTCTTAGTTGTGGTGGTATTACTATTGTCTAAGCATTTTTCCTTTTCTCATGTTGCTATTTCTGCCTGAAATGCACTTTTTTCCTCATTTTCCTTTCTCATCGCCTTAAAAAAAAAAAAAACCCTTTAAAGTTCCTCTCAAATCTAATTAAGATTTAGAATCTCCTGAAGTCAGAATCACTCCCTCCATTTTGGCTCCCTGTTATTTGATTTATACCCCTTATTACGCTACGTCTTGCACTGTTGTTGGTTTTATCCACACCCTGGCTCTCCTACTAAATTATAACATCTAAAAAGGCAAAGTTTCCCTCTGTAAGGATAAATACAAATCACAAAGAAAAGTAATAATTATTCTCCCCTGATATATTTCCCCTCCCTTTTATTTATTTATTTATTTTTTCTTAGAGGATTTATCTTAGAAAACTTTTAATTGCAAATTCTCTCTCTGCCCCTTTGATATGTATGCAAATCTTTTTAAAAGGTAAATAAGCCTAGGAATATTAGTCTTTCACAGGGAACTGGGAGCCGTCTCTTTAATTAAAAGGCAATCATCAAGGAAGATAGTGCTCCTATCTCCATATTTCCATGGAAGGGAAGGTAGGAGTCTGGCATGTGGCTCCAAGTTGCAAACTATCCCTTGTCATAAAGATACAGTAAATGTATTACTATGTGAATTTAGGATGGAAACCCTGGTGGCACAGTGGTTAACAGCTACGGCTGCTAACCAAAAAGGCTGGCAATTCGAATTCACCAGGTGCTCCTTGGAAACTCCATGGGGCAGTTCTACTTTGTCTTATAGGGTTGCTATGAGGCAGAATCAACTTGACAGCAATGGGTTTTTGGTTTTTGTCTATAACAAGGAACCCTGGTGGCGCAGTGCCTAAGAGCTCAGGCTGCTAAACAAAAGGTTAGCTGTTCGAATCTACTAGCTGCTTCTTGGAAACCCTGTGGGGCAGTTCTCCGTCCTATAGGGTCACTGGGAGTGGGAATTGACTCGACAGCAACTTTTCTTTTTTTAAGTTAATCTATGACAAGTGGAACTATCAAGTCTGCTTGCTTGAGAATGAGTTATCATTTATCTTGAGAACATGTATGTAATGGGTTGTAACTGGAGGGCTGTATAAAAAGAGTGAAGTTTCTTTTTGTCTTTGTAAATCACTTTAGCGGATTGTCAGTGATGCACATCACATCCTGGTTTAATGTGAATTCAATAATAAAACCGACTTCCTTCTCTTCAACCTCCGTTGATAGGTTTTCTGCATTAGAGGATATATATATATATATATTTTAATTATATTTCTCCAACACTTTGTCAGTGTTTACTACTGCACTCTATTCCTTTAATAAATAAATCTTTGTTAAAATAAACTACTCCTCAATTCTCGTTCGTGCATTTTTGGATAAGAGGTTTAATAGATAAAATCTCGATGAAGAGGATGTTCCAATTTAACTAAATTCATTTACAGGAAAACATTGTATTATCTATATTCTGCATGTCTTTTTCTTCTAGAAGCCTTACTCTTCTTCTTACTCAAAAGTCAACTAAGTAGTAAATTCAATAAATCAAAGTTAATTTTTTTGAGCAACTCTTAAAAAGTTAGAATAGTGACCTGATGGAGAAAATATCAATGACTTCTTGGGCAAGCACAACTCCATCTGGTAACCCTAAGAAATGCCGTCAGCTGCCAAGTCTCATATCAGCTGGCAGTTTCAAAAGTACTTTTTAAGAAAATATTTTAAAATAATGATGTCATTAAAAGTATTTACAATAATACAGGTTGTCAGAGGCAATATTCAATAATCTGTGATCACAGAAACAAAATTAATAAACAATGGTACAAAAACGGATTAATGAAAACAAAGCCCTATAACCTTATTTGGAGTCCCTGGGTGGTACAACTGCTATAGACTGCTAACTGCAAGGCTGGAGGTTCACGTCCACCCAGAAGCACCTTGGAAGAAAGCCTGGTGATCTACTTCTGAAATATCAGCCACTGAAATCTATGAAACACAGTTCTATCTCTGACACACATGGGAACACCATGAGTCAGACTAGACTCAAGGACAACTAGTCACTGGTATAGCCACATTTAGGCATTAAATCCTATCCATGCTCTAAGACTCTAAAAAGAGCAATTAGCTTACTTAAGGTTCTCCTCTTTGCCTTTTCCCTTTTTTATCTTTTGGAAGGGATAAACAATTAGGAAAAAGTGTCCATACAATGGTAGTACCAGAAATTTCTGGAGCACTATTCTCAGAGTTTCCCACGTATCTTGTGGTAGATTTAGGAAGCCCACTATTACAGGACAGCAAAGTTACACACACTCCTGCCTGATAATTCAATGTCCATCTGCCTGACTTCTTTGCTTCTGAATGTTTTCCACTTGTATTAGAAATCAAGTGAGTCACTTATTACACCCTCAAATCTCAGAAAACTATTCTTATGATTTACGTGCCATTATTAGTTTGCAGATGAGGAAACTGAGGCACAGAAAGGCAAAATAACATGCTCAGTGGAAACAGAGAGTCTGGGCCTTACCCAAGCGGTCAGGTTCTAGAGCTTTCCTTAATTATTATATATATAGGTGGGTAGATCACTGGGAAGGAAACTCAAATGGCCCAAAATAACATAACGTATTACGAAGAATATCTAGTGGCATGTTGGAGTTTCTGATATTAAATGTCAATACACAATTTTAAAAATATAGCAGTTTGTATTCTTTCTCTATCCTGAAATAGTTGTTGCTGGGTCACAACTTCGTAATTGTTATTTTTATTTACTGAGCTCCATATTTAATATTTAAGTTAAAGAAAATTACCAAGCATTTACTATTAGCAAGCTCTGGTCTCTAGGTGATACAAAGATGTAAAAAGTGAAATTCCTGATTTTAAACACTCTGATCTAACAGAAAAACAACGAAGATTGATGAATTAAAAAGTTGTGCATGTTTTTCTAGGAGTGATAAATCGTGGCTGACTGAATGCTCACAGATAAGTAGCCTGAAGACACTAGTGAATGGCTAGCACGTGAAGAACATCTGTAAAAGCTAAAAGCAATATTTATCAGAGAAAATAAAAATTAATGAAAATTAATTTCATTGTTTGGAAAATTATTTTCTCTGACAAATATCACTTTTAGCTTGTACATATGCCATTATTCTAACTTCGAGGAAATTGGTGTTGAATCGGTTGCCCTTGCTTATAATCTTTTTCTAACATGTTATTCAAACAGGTATGTACACACATACGTAGTTAGCTAGATATGTTATATATGAGATTTTGGTAAAAGTGAGTGATTATATGATTGAGTGACCTGGTCATTGTATTTTAGGTGACTTGTAGAGTTCAAATTAGATAGGAAAACAAAATTTATAGAATGTGTCATTTCTGCTCTGTATAAATGAACTGACTCCCCTTAATGTTATTTTAAATGGAGAAAGTGAATGTCTTAGCTAAGCCTGCCACCTAGTGAAAATTTAGGGGTATATAATACATAACATACTATCGTGCAACACTGCCCATTTATATCTATAAAATAATTTACTTCTGAGGAGGCGGGGCCAAGATGGCGGACTAGGCAGACGCTACCTCGGATCCCTCTTGCAACAAAGACACGGAAAAACAAGTGAATCGATCACATACATAACAATCTACGAACCCTGAACCACAAACACAGATTTAGAGACAGAGAAGGAACTAATACGGGGAAGCAGCGATTGTTTTCAGAGCCTGGAGCCAGCGTACCAGTCAGGTACGGCACAAGCACAGAGAGCTGCTCCACCCCCCTGAACACCGGGAGAGGGCCCAGCCGGTTCGCATGGGCGGCGTGGCAACGCAGCCGGTGGGAGAAGTCCCCGGGAGGCAGTGACTGGTCTTGGAGCCGGGAGAGCAGCGTCCCAGCCGGGGAACCGTCCGGCCGGGATTCGGACTGGATGCAGGTACGGCATAAACACGGAGAGCTGCTCCACCCCCCTGAACTAACCCCGGTAGGGGGCCCAGCCGGTTCGCTCGGGCGGCATGGGACGCAGCCCGTAGGTGAAGTCCCCAGGGGGCAGCTACTGGTATCGGAGAGGGGAGAGCAGTGTCCCAGCCAGGACACTCGGTCACGGCACAAGCACGGGGAGCTGCTCCACTCACCTGAACTAACCCCGGGAGGGGGCCCAGCCGGTTCGCCGGGGCAGCACGGCGACGCGGCTTGCGGGACGAGAAGTCCCCGGGAGGCAGCGACTGATTTTGGAGTCGAGAGTGCACCGTCCCAGTAGGGGAGCCTTGACCCTGGGCGTGGGGCTGGAAACGGAGGATCTGACCATGACTCCAGCGGGCCAGACCTCCCGGGGGCAATCTCCACACAGCCAGCATACATAGGTAACGCGCCCCGTGGGAATCTCAGATATAATAGTCATTCCAAGCAAGACAAGCAACTCTGGCTATATTCTGAGGTGCTACTCTCCTCCTATCTCTCTGTTCCCTCCCCCACCCTCCCCAGGCGCCTTCATTAACATCCGAATAGCCTAAGCCAGAGGGAGAACTCTGATAGGGATCTGACTGCATTTTTTTTTAGCGGATTTTCTGGAAAAACTAGTTTCCCAGTGATGGCTCGGAGACAAAATCCATATCAAACCACTTAAAGAAGCAGACCATGACAGCTTCTCCAACTCCCCAAACAAAAGAATCAAAATCTTTCCCAAAAGAAGATACAATCCTGGAATTATCAGATACAGAGTATAAAAAACTAATTTACAAAATGCTTCAAGACATCACAAACGAAATAAGGCAAACTGCAGAAAAAGCCAAGGAACACACTGATAAAACTGTTGAAGAACTCAAAAAAATTATTCAAGAACATAGTGGAAAAATTAATAAGTTGCAAGAATCCATAGAGAGACAGCATGTAGAAATCCAAAAGATTAACAATAAAATTACAGAATTAGACAACGCAATAGGAAGTCAGAGGAGCAGACTCGAGCAATTAGAATGCAGACTGGGACATCTGGAGGACCAGGGAATCAACACCAACATAGCTGAAAAAAAATCAGATAAAAGAATTTAAAAAAATGAAGAAACCCTAAGAATCATGTAGGACTCTATCAAGAAGGATAACCTGCAGGTGATTGGAGTCCCAGAACAGAGAGGGGGGACAGAAAACACAGAGAAAATAGTTGAAGAACTCCTGACAGAAAACTTCCCTGACATCATGAAAGACAAAAGGATATCTATCCAAGATGCTCATCGAACCCCACTTAAGATTGACCCAAAAAGAAAAACACCAAGACATATTATCATCAAACTCGCCAAAACCAAAGATAAACAGAAAATTTTAAAAGCAGCCAGGGAGAAAAGAAAGATTTCCTTCAAGGGAAAATCAATAAGAATAAGTTCAGACTACTCAGCAGAAACCATGCAGGCAAGAAGGAAATGGGACAACATATACAGAGCACTGAAGGAGAAAAACTGCCAGCCAAGGATCATATATCCAGCAAAACTCTCTCTGAAATATGAAGGCGAAATTAAGATATTTACAGACAAACACAAGTTTAGAGAATTTGCAAAAACCAAACCAAAGCTACAAGAAATACTAAAGGATATTGTTTGGTCAGAAAACCAATAATATCAGATATCAGCACAACACAAGGACACAAAACAGAACGTCCTGATATCAACTCAAATAGGGAAATCAGAAAAACAAACAAATTAAGATTAATTAAAAAAAAATACACATAACAGGGAATCATGGAAGTCAATAGGTAAAAGATCACAATAATCAAAAAGAGGGACTAAATACAGGAGGCATTGAACTGCCATATGGAGAGTGATACAAGGCGATATAGAACAATACAAGTTAGGTTTTTACTTAGAAAAATAGGGGTAAATAATAAGGTAACCACAAAAAGGTATAACAACTCTATAACTCAAGATAAAAGCCAAGAAAAACGTAACGACTCAACTAACAAAGTCAAACACTACGAAAATGAGGATCTCATGATTTACTAAGAAAAACGTCTCAGCACAAAAAAGTATGTGGAAAAATGAAATTGTCAGAACACACATAAAAGACACATAAAAAGACGTCAAAATGACAGCACTAAAAACTTATTTATCGATAATTACCCTGAATGTAAATGGACTAAATGCACCAATAAAGAGACAGAGAGTCACAGACTGGATAAAGAAACACGATCCATCTATATGCTGCCTACAAGAGACACACCTTAGACTTAGAGACACAAACTAACTAAAACTCAAAGGATGGAAAAAAATATATCAAGCAAACAATAAGCAAAAAAGAAGAGGAGTAGCAATATTAATTTCTCACAAAATAGACTTTAGACTTAAATCCGCCACAAAGGATAAAGAAGGACACTATATAATGATAAAAGGGACAATTGATCAGGAAGACATAACCATATTAAATATTTACGCACCCAATGACAGGGCTGCAAGATACATAAATCAAATTTTAACAGAATTGGAAAGTGAGATAGATACCTCCACAATTATAGTAGGATACTTCAACAGACCACTTTCGGAGAAGGACAGGACATCCAGTAAGAAGCTCAATAGAGACACGGAAGATCTACTTACAACAATCAACCAACTTGACCTCATTGACTTATACAGAACTCTCTACCCAACTGCTGCAAAGTATACTTTTTTTTCTAGTGCACATGGAACATTCTCTAGAATAGACCACATATTAGGTCATAAAACAAACCTTTGCAGAGTCCAAAACATCAAAATATTACAAAGCATCTTCTCAGACCACAAGGCAATAAAACTAGAAATCAATAACAGAAAAACTAGGGAAAAGAAATCAAATACTTGGAAAATGAACAATACCCTCTTGAAAAAAGACTGGGTTATAGAAGACATCAAGGAGGGAATAAGGAAATTCATAGAAAGCAAAGAGAATGAAAATACTTCCTACCAAAACCTCTGGGACACAGCAAAAGCAGTGCTCAGAGGCCAATTTATATCGATAAATGCACACATACAAAAAGAAGAAAGAGCCAAAATCAGAGAACTGTCCCTACAACTTAAACAAATAGAAAGTGAGCAACAAAAGAATCCATCAGGCACCAGAAGAAAACAAATAATAAAAATTAGAGCTGAACTAAATGAATTAGAGAACAGAAAAACAATTGAAAGAATTAACAAAGCCAAAAGCTGGTTCTTTGAAAAAATTAATAAAATTGATAAACCATTGGCTAGACTGACTAAAGAAATACAGGAAAGGAAACAAATAACCCGAATAAGAAACGAGAAGGACCACGTCACAAAAGAACCAAATGAAATTAAAAGAATCATTTCAGATTATTATGAAAAATTGTACTCTAACAAATTTGAAAACCTAGAAGAAATGGATGAATTCCTGGAAAAACACTACCTACCTAAACTAACACATTCAGGAGTAGAACAACTAAATAGACCCATAACAAAAAAAGAGATTGAAACGGTAATCAAAAAACCCCCAACAAAAAAAAGCCCTGGCCCGGATGGCTTCACTGCAGAGTTCTACCAAACTTTCAGAGAAGAGTTAACACCACTACTACTGAAGGTATTCCAAAGCATAGAAAATGACGGAATACTACCCAACTCATTCTATGAAGCCACCATCTCCCTGATACCAAAACCAGGTAAAGACATTACAAAAAAAGAAAATTATAGACCTATATCCCTCATGAACATAGATGCAAAAATCCTCAACAAAATTCTAGCCAATAGAATCCAACAACACATCAAAAAAATAATTCACCATGATCAAGTGGGATTTATACCAGGTATGCAAGGCTGGTTTAATATCAGAAAAACCATTAATGTAATCCATCACATAAATAAAACAAAAGACAAAAACCACATGAACTTATCAATTGATGCAGAAAAGGCATTTGACAAAGTCCAAAACCCATTTATGATAAAAACTCTTACCAAAATAGGAATTGAAGGAAAATTCCTCAACATAATAAAGGGCATCTATGCAAAGCCAACAGCCAATATCACTCTAAATGGAGAGAACCTGAAAGCAATTCCCTTGAGAACGGGAACCAGACGAGGATGCCCTTTATCACCGCTCTTATTCAATACCGTGCTGGAAGTCCTAGCCAGGGCAAGTAGGCTAGACAAAGAAATAAAAGGTATCCGGATTGGCAAGGAGGAAGTAAAGTTATCACTATTTGCAGATGACATGATTATATACACAGAAAACCCTAAGGAATCCTCCAGAAAACTACTGAAACTAATAGAAGAGTTTGGCAGAGTCTCAGGTTATAAAATAAACACACAAAAATCACTTGGATTCCTCTACATCAACCAAAAGAACACCGAAGAGGAAATAACCAAATCAATACCATTCACAGTAGCCCCCAAGAAGATAAGATACTTAGGAATAAATCTTACCAAGGATGTAAAAGACCTATACAAAGAAAACTACAAAGCTCTACTACAAGAAATTCAAAAGGACATACTTAAGTGGAAAAACATACCTTGCTCATGGATACGAAGACTTAACATAGTAAAAATGTCTATTCTACCAAAAGCCATCTATACATATAATGCACTTCCAATCCAAATTCCAATGACATTTTTTAATGTGATGGAGAAACAAATCACCAACTTCATATGGAAGGGAAAGAAGCCTCGGATAAGTAAAGCATCACTGAAAAAGAAGAAGAAAGTGGGAGGTCTCACTCTACCTGATTTCAGAACCTATTATACAGCCACAGTAGTCAAAACAGCCTGGTATTAGTACAACAACAGGCACATAGACCAATGGAACAGAATTGAGAACCCAGATACAGATCCATCCACGTATGAGCAGCTGATATTTGACAAAGGACCAGAGTCAGTTAATTGGGGAAAAGATAGCCTTTTTAACAAATGGTGCTGGCATAACTGGATATCCATTTGCAAAAAAAGGAAACAGGACCCATACCTTACACCATGCACAAAAACTAACTCCAAGTGGATCAAAAACCTAAACATAAAGACTTAAACGATAAAGATCATGGAAGAAATAATAGGGACAACCCTAGGAGCCCTAATACAGGGCATAAACAGAATACAAAACATTACCAAAAATGACGAAGAGAAACCCGATAACTGGGAGCTCCTAAAAATCAAACACCTATGCTCATCTAAAGACTTCACCAAAAGAGTAAAAAGACCACCTACAGACTGGGAAAGAATTTTCAGCTATGACATCTCCGACCAGAGCCTGATCTCTAAAATCTACATGATTCTGTCAAAACTGAACCACAAAAAGACAAACAACCCAATCAAAAAGTGGGCAAAGGATATGAACACACATTTCACTAAAGAAGATATTCAGGCAGCCAACAGATACATGAGAAAATGCTCTCGATCATTAGCCATTAGAGAAATGCAAATTAAAACTATGATGAGATTCCATCTCACACCAAGAAGGCTGGCATTAATCCAAAAAAGACAAAATAATAAATGTTGGAGAGGTTGCGGAGAGATTGGAACTCTTATACACTGCTGGTGGGAATGGAAAATGGTACAACCACTTTGGAAATCTATCTGGCGTTATCTTAAACAGTTAGAAATAGAACTACCATACAACCCAGAAATCCCACTCCTCGGAATATACCCTAGAGATATAAGAGCCTTCACACAAACAGATATATGCACACCCATGTTTATTGCAGCTCTGTTTACAATAGCAAAAAGTTGGAAGCAACCAAGGTGTCCATCAACGGATGAATGGGTAAATAAATTGTGGTATATTCACACAATGGAATACTATGCATCGATAAAGAACAGTGACGAATCTGTGAAACATTTCATAACATGGAGGAACCTGGAAGGCATTATGCTGAGTGAAATTAGAGGCAAAAGGACAAATATTGTATAAGACCACTATTATAAGATCTTGAGAAATAGTAAACCTGAGAAGAACACATACTTTTGTGGTTACGAGGGGGGAGGGAGGGAGGGTGGGAGAGGGTTTTTTATTGAATAATCAGTAGATAACAACTGCTTTAGATGAAGGGAAAGACAACACTCAATACATGGAAGGTCAGCTCAATTGGACTGGACCAAAAGCAAAGAAGTTTTCGGGATAAAATGAATGCTGCAAAGGTCAGCGGAGCAGGGGCGGGGGTTTGGGGAACATGGTTTGCAGGGACTTCTAAGTCAATTGGCAAAATAATTCTATTATGAAATCATTCTGCATCCTACTTTGAAATGTGGCGTCTGGGGTCTTAAATGCTAACAAGCGGCCACCTAAGATGCAGCAATTGGTCTCAACCCACCTGGAGCAAAGGAAAATGAAGAACACCAAGGCCACACGACAACTAAGAGCCCAAAAGACAGAAAGGGCCATATGAATCAGAGACCTACATCACCCTGAGACCAGAAGAACTAGTTGGTGCCTGGCCACAATCGATGACTGCCCTGACAGGGAGCACAGCAGAGGACCCCTGAGGGAGCAGGAGATCAGTGGGATGCAGACCCCAAATTCTCATAAAAAGACCAAACTTAATGGTCTGACTGAGACTAGAGGAATCCCGGCGGCCATGGTCCCCAGACCTTCTGTTGGCACAGGACAGGAACCATCCCTGAAGACAACTCATCAGACATGAAATGGACTGGTCAGCGGGTGGGAGAGAGACGCTGATGAAGAGTGAGCTAATTATATCAGGTGGACACTTGAGATTGTGTTGGCAACTCTTGTCTGGAGGGGGGATGGGAGGATAGAGAGAGAGGGAAGCCGGCAAAATTGTCACGAAAGGAGAGACTGAAAGGGCTGACTCAAGAAGGGGAGAGCAAGTGGGAGTACGGAGTAAGATGTATGTAAACTTATATGTGACAGACTGATTGGATTTGTAAACTTTCACTTGAAGCTTAATAAAAGTTAATAAAAAAAAATAATAATTTACTTCTACTGAACTATAACATTTTATGTTTACAGATTAGGTTCTCCAATGGATTTAATGTGTATTTCAAAAAATACCAATACTTTACTTCAATTTCTGGGCTTTAATATGAGCTAAATACATTTTGAGTATAGAGCATTTTAGAAATAAATTGATATAATAAGTCCTATTTCCCAAGGGGAAACCCTGGTGGCACAGTGGTTAAGTGCTACAGCTGCTAGACCAAGGTCGGCAGTTCAAATCCGCCAGGTGTTCCTTGGAAACTCTACGGGGCAGTTCTACTCTGCCCTATAGGGTCACTATGAGTCAGAATTGACTCGAAGGCACTGGGTTTGGTTTTTGGTTTGGTTTATTTCCCAAGGTACTAGGATCATTATAAAGCAATTTTATAATTAAAGAATAATATAGTTTGTTCTATTTAAAAGTTTTCCTTTTTTATTGTGCTTTAGATGAAGGTTTACAGAGCACATTAATTTCTCATTAAACAATGAATATACATATTGTTTTGTGACATCAATTGCCAAGCCCACAACGTGTCGACACTCTTTCCTTCTTGACCTTGAGTTCCCTATTACCAACTTTCTGTCCTCTCCTGCCTTCTTGTCCTTGCCTCTGGGCCAGTGTGCCCATTTAGTCTCATTTTGTTTTATGCACCTTTTAATCTTTGGCTGAAGGGTGAATCTCAGGAGTTACTTCAGTACTGAGGTGAGGTAAAAGTGTGTTTCGTGGCCATACTCTCGGTTCTCCAGTCTCTATCAGACCAGTAAGTCTGGTGTTTTTTTCTAAGTTAGAATTTTGTTATACATTTTTCTCCAGCTCTGTCTGGAACACTTTATTGTGATCCCTGTCAGAGCAGTTAGAGGTGGTAGCCAAGCATGATCTAGTTGTGCTGGACTCAGTCTGGTGGAGGCTGTTGTAGTTGTAGTCCATTAGTCCTTTGAACTAATCTTTTCCCCATGTCTCTGATTTTCTTCATGCAACCTTGCTCCAGACAGGGTAGAATAAGTGGAATATCTTAGATGGTCACTCACAAGCTTTTAAGACCTCAGACACTACTCACCAAAGTAGGATGTAGAACATTTTCTTTATAAACTATCTTATGCCAGTTGAGTTAAATGTGCCCCAAGACCTTGTTCCCCAGCCCTCAATCCAGAAATTTGGTTCTTCAGGGAGTTTGGATGTATCTATGAAGTTTCTACGACCTTGCATTGGTCAAGTTGTGCTGACTTCCCCAGTACTGTGTATTGTCTCACCCTTCACCACAGTTACAAATTCCTATTTAATGTTTTTTCCCTCCCCACTCTTCCTCTCCTTTGTAACCATCAAAGATTGTTTCTTTCTGTATGTAAACCTTTTCATGAGTTCTTATAATAGTGGTCTGATACAGTATTCGTCCTTTTGTGATTGACTTATTTCACTCAACATAATGACCTCCAGATTCATCCATGTTGTGAGATGTTTCACAGATTCATCATTGTTCTTTACCATTGTGTAATATTCCATCGTGTGTATGTACCATTGTTTATCCATTCATAAACGCAGGTCTTTAAAAAGAAATGAAAAAAGAAAAGACCAAAACGGATGTCAGAAGAGACTCTGAAACTTGCTCTTGAACATCCAGCTGCTAAAGGAAATGGAAGAAATGATGAAATAAAAGAGCTGAACAACAGATTTCAAAGAGTGGCCCAAGTAGACAAAGTAATGGGCACTTAGGTTGTTTCTGTATTTTTGCTATTGTGAATAATGCTGGAATGAACGTGGGTGTGCATATTTTTCTATTCATGGGATGGCTCTTATTTCTATAGAATATATTCCAAGGAGTGGGACAGCTAGATCATATGGTATTTCTATTTCTAAACACCATATCACTTTCCAAAATGATTGTAGCATTTTACATTCCCAAAAGCAGCACATAAGACTTTCCTATCATTGTTGTATGTTCTGACTAAGTGATATGAAACCCCCATGTGTCCGTCAGTTTGACATACTCTGGTGGCTTATGTGGTGCTGTGATGCTGGAAGTTATACTACCAGTATTCAAATACCAGCAGAGTCACCCATGGTGGACAACTTTCAGCTGGGCTTCCAGACTAAGACAGGCTAGGAAGAAACACCTGACGGTCTATTTCTGAAAAGAATTAGCCAGTAAAAACCTTATGAATAGCAGTGGAGCACTGTCTGATATAGTGCCTGAAAACAAGCCCCTCGGGTTGGAAGGCACTCAAAAGACAACTGAGAAAGAGTGGCCTCCTCAAAGTAGAGTTGGCCTTAACGACTTGTATAGAGTTAAGCTTTCGGGACCTTCATTTGCTGATGTGGCATGACTCGAAATGAGAAGAAACAGCTGCAAACATCCATTAATAATCCGAACATGGAATGTAAGAAAATTGGAAATCATCAAAATGAAATGGAACACATACACATAGATATTTTAGGCATTAGTGAGCCGAAATGGACTGGTATTGGTCATTTTGAATCGGACAATCATATGGTCTACTATGCTGGGAACAACAACCTGAAGCAGAATGGCGTTGCCTTCATCGTCAAAAAGAACATTTCAAAATCTATCCTGAAGTACGATACTGTCAGTGATAGGATAATATCCACCTATTATGAAATCCAGTATATATGAATGTTATTCAAATTTATGCACCAACCACTAAGGCCAAAGATGAAGAAATTGAAGATTTTTTACCAATTTCTGCGGTCTGAAATTGATGGAATATGCAATCAGGATGCATTGATAATTACTGGTGATTGGAATGCAAAAGTTGGAAACGAAGAAGGATCAGTAGTTGGAAAATACCGCCTTGGTGACAGAAACGATGCCGGGGATCACATGACAGAATTTTGCAAGACCAACCACTTCTTCATCGCAAATACATTTTTTTCAATAACATAAACTGTAACTATACACATGACTTCACCAGATGGAATACACAGGAATCGAATTGACTACATCTGTGGGAAGAGATGGTGGAAAAGCTCAATATCACCAGTCAGAACAAGGCGTGGGGCCAACTGAGGAACAGACCATCAATTGCTCATACACAAGGTCAAGTTGAAGCTGAAGAAAATTAAAACAAGTCTATAAGAGCCAAAGGATGACCTTGAGTATATCCCACCTGAATTTAGAGACCTTCTCAAGAACAGATACGACATGTTGAACAATAATGACTGAAGACCAGATGAGTTGTGGAATGATATCACGGACATCATACATGAAGAAAGCACAGGTCATTAAAAAGAAAGGAAAAAAAGAAAAGACCAAAATGGATGTCAGAAGAGACTCTGAAACTTGCTCTTGAACATCCAGCTGCTAAAGGAAATGGAAGAAATGATGAAGTAAAAGACCTGAACAAGAGATTTCGAAGGGTTGCCCAAGTAGACAAAGTAAAGTATTATAATGACATTTACAAAGATCTGGAGTTAGAAAACCAAAAGGGAAGAACATGCTTAGAGTTTCTCAAACTGAAAGAACTGAAGAGAAAACTCAAGCCTCTAGTAGCAATACGCGGAAACCCTGGTGGCATAGTGGTTAACTGCTACAGCTGCTAACCAAAGGATTGGCAGTTTGAATCCGCCAGGCACTCCTTGGAAACTCTATGGGGCAGTTTTCGTCCATTTAAACTACAGACAATCTATGAGTCGGAATCGACTCGACGGCACTAGGTTTGGTTTTTGGTTTGGTTTAGTAGCAATACTGAAGGATTCTATGGGGAAAATATTAAATGATGCAGGAGGTGTCAAAAGAAGATAAAAAGAATACACAGATTCACTATACAAAAAAGAATTGGTCAATGTCCAACCATTTCAGGAGGTAGCATATGATTAGGAACTGATGGTTCTGAAGGAAGAGGCCCAAGCAGCACTGATGGCTTGATTGAAAACAAGGCTCCAGGAATTGACGGAATAGCAACTGAGATGTTTCAACAAACAAATGTAATGCTGGAGGGGTTCACTCATCTATACCAAGAAATTTGGAAGAAAACTACCTGGCCAGCTGGCTAGAAGAGATCCATATTTATGCCTGTTGAAAACAAGTGATTCAATTAAATGTGGAAATTATCCAACAATATCATTTATATCACATGCAAGTAGAAGAAGATCATTCAAAAGCAGCTACAGCAGTACATTGACAGAGAATTGCCAGAAATTCAAGCTGGATTCAGAAGAGGACATGGAACCAGGGATATCATTGCTGATGTCAGATGTCATATGGATCTTGACTTAGAGTAGAGAATACCAGAAAGAAGTTTACCTGTGTTTTATTGACTATTCAAAGACATTTGACTGTGTGGATCATAACATACTACGGATAACATTGCGAAGAATGGGAATTCCAGAACACTAATTGTGCCCATGAGGAACCTGTACATAGATCAAGAGGCAGTCATTTGAACAGAACAAGTGGATACTGCATAGTTCAAAGACAAGAAAGGTGTGTGTCGTGGTTGTAACCTTTCACCATACTTATTCCATCTGTATGCTGAGTAAATAATCAGAGAAGCTGGATTATATGAGGAAGAATGGAGCATTGGGATTTGAGGAAGACTCATTAACACCTGAGATATTCAGATGACACAAACTTGCTTGCTGAAACTGAAGAGGACTTGAAGCACGTACTGATGAAAATCAAAGACCACAGCGTGCAGTATGGATTACACCTCAACATAAAGAAAACAAAAATTCTCACAATTGGACCAATAAGCAACATCATGATCAAGGTAGAAAAGATTGAAGTTGTCAAGGATTCCATTCTACTTGGATCCACAATCAACACCCATGAAAGTGGCAGTCAAGAAATCAAACAACGTATTACAGTGGGCGAATCTTCTTCAAAAGACCTCTTTAAAGTGTTAAAAAGTAAAGATGCCACTTTGAGGAGTGAGGTGTACCTGACCCAAGCCATGGTGTTTTCACTTGCCTCATATGTATGCAAAAGCTGGACAACGAATAAGGAAGACTGAAGAAGAATTTATGCCTCTTAATTGTGGTGTTGCTGAAGAATATTGACTATATCATGGACTGTCAAAAGAATGAACAAATCTGTGTTGGAAGAAGTACAATAAGATTGCTCCTTAGAAGCAAGGATGGCAAGACTACATCTCACATATTTTGGATGTGTTCTCAGGAGGGATCAGTCCCTGGAGAAGGACATCATGCTTGGCAAAGTAGTGTGTCAGCAAAAAAGAGGAAGACCCTCAACAAGATGGACTGACACAGTGGCTGCAACAATGGGTACAAACATAGCAACGATTTTAAGGATGGCGCAGGACTAGGCGGTGTTTTGTCCTGTTGCACATAGGGTCCCTATGAGTCAAATCTGATTCTGTAGCACCTAACAAGAACAACAAGTGATATGAATACAATTTTGGAGATATATAAAGTAGCAATGGACTAGTTCACTGCCAACATTAGTCATTCAATAAATATTTATGACATGCCTAGTTATGCTAATCAATAAAAATAAGAAAATATATCATATACTCCATTTCACAGACTATTAAGAGAGCTCTGAAACTTCTTCTGTTTGTATTTTAAAGCAAAACAAATAGTGCTTCCACTCCTCGGAATATATCCTAGAGAAATATGAGCCCTCGCACAAAAAGATATATGCACAACTATGTTCATTCCAGCACTGTTTACAATAGCAAAAAGATGAAAACAACCTAGGTGCCCATCAACAGATAAATGGATAAGCAAATTATGGTTTATTCACACAATGGAATGCTACACAATGATAAAGAACAAGGATGAATCTGTGAAATATCTCATAACATGGATGAACCTGAAAGGCATTAGGCTCAGTGAAATTAGTCAGTCACAGAAAGACAAATATTGTGTGAGACCACTATTATAAGAACTCAAGAAAAGGTTTAAATACAGAAGAAAACATTTTTGATGGTTACGAGGGTGGAGAGGGAAGGAAAGAGGTATTCACTAACTAAATAGTAGGCAAGAATTGTTTTAGGTGAAGGGAAGGACAACACACAATACACGGGAAGTCAGGACAACTGGACTAAACCAAAAGCTAAGAAGTTTTCTGAATACAACCAAACACTTTGAGGGCCAGAGTAGCAGGGGCGGGGGCCTGGGGACCATGGTTTCAGGGGACATCTAGGTCAATTGGCATAATGAAATATATTAAGAAAACATTCTGCATCTCACTTTGGTGAGTGGCATTGGGGGTCTTGAAAGCTAGCAAGCAGGCATCTAAGATGCATCAGTTGGTCCCAACCCACCTGGTGCAAAGGAGAATGAAGAACACTAAAGACACAAGGAAAATATGAGCCCAAGAGACAAAAAGGGCCATATAAATGAGAGACTCCATCAGCCTGCAAATGGAAGAACTAGATGGTGCCTGGCTACCACCAGTGACTGCCCTGACAGGGAATATAACAGAGAGTCCCTGATGGAGCAGGAGAAAAGTGAGGTGCAGAACTCAAATTTTAGTAAGAAGACCAGACTTAATGGTCTGACTGAGACTGGAGGGGCCCAGAGGTCATGGCCCCTGGACCCTGAACTCTCTGTTAGCCCAAAACTAAAACCATTCTCTAAGCCAACTCTTCAAGACAAAGATTAGACTGGACTATAAGACATAAAATGATACTGGTGAGGGGGATGTTCTTGGCTCAAGTAGACACATGAGACTAAGTGGGCAGCTCCTTTTCGGAGGCAAGATGAGAAGGCAGAGGGGGACAGAAACTGGTTGAATGGACAACGGAAATACAGAACAGAGAGGACGAATGTGCTGTCACAGTGAGAGCAATTAGGGTCACATAACCACGTATGTACAAGTTTTTGTATGAGAAACTGACGTGAACTGTAAACTTTTACTTAAAGCACAATAAAAAAAGAAAAACAAGCATAAGAACAAACAAATCTAGAAAAATTTTACACTATCGTAATCAAGAAGTCCCTGGGTGGTGTGAATGACCAATGCACTCAGCTGCTCATTCAAAGTTTAGAGTTTCAAGTCCATCATTCAGAGGCTCCTTGGAAGAAATGCCTGACCATCTAATTCCAAAAATCAGCCACTAATAACCCGACAGAGTTCTACTCTGAAACCCATAGGGGTCGCTATGAGTTGGAATCAACTTAATGACATCTGGCTTGAATTTTTTAATTTTTTGTTTTAATCAAAATATGACTTACTAAGCTAGTATGTTACACTGTAAATTCTGATCTTTCATGTCGGCCAGAAATTATATTTTTAACTAATAGGGAGAATACATTAATAAACTTAGATATATAGGTATGTTTAGCTACGTGAATAAAGTTTTAGGCTATAATTAACTGCCAACACTTTAAGATGTCTGCGTTAGTAATAAATGAGTGTATACAAAATAGCAGGTATCTTCCGGTTTTCATCCATTTAAACTACAGACAATCTAAACATTGAAAATCCTTTGGCACTAAATAAAGGAATTACTCTTGCAGTTACACATATCCAGCATTTATTTTAAATTGTCTTATTTTATAGTTATATTATTTTGAAGTACGTTATTTCCCATATGTATACCCAGGTTATTTTCTCAATAAGGTTATTGTAGCAAAGTAAAGACAATATTTAATTTTTTTTTTTTAAACTTGCCTTTCTATACAGGCAATACAAAAGTCTTCTAACTGGTCTGCTCTCATGGAAAACCCTTGCTTTCCTCAAAACCATTCTCCACATTGAGCTAATATGATGTTTTTAAAACTTGGTCCCTCAATGATTTCCCGTTATTCTTAAATAAGATCAGGTTATTAATAAACTCAGTGACGTCGAGTCGATTCCGACTCATAGCGACCCTATAGAACAGGGTAAAACTGCCCCACAGAGTTTCCAAGGAGCACCTGGCAGATTCGAACTGGCAACCCTTTGGTTAGCAGCCGTAGCACTTAACCACTACGCCGCCAGGGTTCCCAGGTTATTAATATGACCTTCAAATCCTCAAATTACCTGGATTCTAATTTCCATTTTAGCCTCATATCACACCAGCCTTCCCCTTGCTCTACTCCAAGCCCTTGAATATGCCACATTCTTAGCATCTTTGTATATGCTGCCCCACCTGGAATGTTCTACACACCTTTTGTCCACTTAACCTCTATTCATCCTACAAGTAACATATTAAGTACCAATTCCTCAGGGAAGTATTCCCTGACCCATAGGACTAGGTCAGATATTCTTGTTATCTGGGTCTATATAACACTCTCCTTTTTATAATAGTTGCTACACTTCTAATTCTTTAGTTAAATCTTCAAATGACTTTGCTTAATATCTTCCTTGTCAGACTATTAGCATCCTGAGGCCAGGAGCTCATCACTGAATAAGGAGCCATAGGATCCTGCATAGACTCAGACACTTACTAGATGTTCAATAGATATTTCTGGGCTAAACA
The DNA here is from genome assembly GCF_024166365.1 of Elephas maximus indicus. NCBI lineage: Eukaryota > Metazoa > Chordata > Mammalia > Proboscidea > Elephantidae > Elephas > Elephas maximus. The sequence goes on from NC_064842.1 coordinate 62,638,975, forward strand.
TACTGTATTAACGATTTACAGTTGAGAGTGACCTTAGTATTCACCCTATACAACCATCCATTTGATGCAGTAATTTCTTTATCACTTTCAAAACAAATGATAAATCCATGACTTGTTTGAATGTTTCCAAGAGCTCCTGACCTTACAAGGCTACTAAGCTAAATGTTAGAAAACACAAGCAATGGTAAAAAACAAAAACTTCTCCTTCACGGTAAAACAAAATCAATCCCCCAAAACATCTACGTGAAATCACTTCTGGATTCAAATGAAACTAGTAACTATGTAATTCTGTACCATATCGCACTAAACATTATTCTGGGTTCTCTCCAGAGGAACTTCTGTGTCCCAACTCTAAGGCAAAGTATTGTCATCTCCCTTTTCTCTTAACTCACAGGTTTATGTTCTAGGCCTGTATCTGCCATTATTGTGCTATATGTGCTAGCCAATTGTTTAGGATTGCAGAAGCCTCATCTGAGTAATGAAATAAACATAATCCCTTCCCATGGGAACCTGGAACCTCTGGGATAAAGTCTGTCCCAGAGGAGGTTTGCTGCTATAAAGGGCTACCAAAAACCCACAAAGGTGAACACAATATGAAAGAAGGAACATGTCCGGGTAAGTGAGCAAAATTGACTAGACTGTTACGAGACGGAGTTATTCAGGCACAGCGTGACCGAGGCTGGAGACACCTCTTGGCTGAGCCATCTGACACGAAGAGAATGCTTCAGGAGTGCTCTTTGAACATGTCGGTGTTATAATTTTCAATGCTATACTCTTGAGTGTTGGAATGTTCTAACTTGGGATGCTGAAGTATGGAGAACTTCCTTTTTAGGTGTACTCTGGAAGGAATGACAGTTCTCTCAAAGAATCATGCAGGAACCAAACTAACAGATGCATAATTGCCACAGTGGATGAAGACACACTGAATTTTGTAGTTTGATTTTCAACCACAAAACCCTGTTTAATTTACAGATGCAAATCCAGATGAAAAGGAATTCTCCCTATGCCTTCATCTGTCCAGCACATACACACACATATCTAATTAGTGAATGGATGAGATTCTTCCATTTTGCCTACGGTCCTTTTGAACTGTATAACCCTGAAGGGTCCTTAGACAATACGGGGAGAGGGGAGGCTTGTTAAGTGATGCCGTCTGTACTAGTAATCCCGGAAAGTACAACCTCAAGTGATCAACTTGAGCTTCTGAACAAAAAAATAAGGTTAAAAAAATTTAACCATATTTGCATCCAGCCTGGTAAAACAGGCCATACCACTTACATAAATAACTGGTGAACCAGAGCAATCTTACTTTCATTTTATCCTGAAACTCCATCTCATTCCCGTCTCCTGGGAGCTAATGTATATTTAGATTGAAGAATTTTCTAACTTATTACTTGGTAGTTTTAAAAGCTGAAAATGTAAAAGTCAACATACCCTACATCAAAATGGAATATCACAATAATCAAATCAAAATGACAAATGTCCACATAATCATTTACAAATGTTAAAATAAAATGTAACATCACTTCATATAAATTAATGACATACAGTAATCTTTATTTGCTGAGTACATACAGATACTAAGGAAACCATAAGATTTTTCTTTTCTAGAAATAAACCAACAAAAAATATCACATCTAACTTCTTGCTAAGTATTCTACATAATAAAAATACCATGACGTTTCCACTGAAAATACCTTTTGTGATCACTGCACTTCAGAAATATCAATTTGGGGAAGTGTTCTTTTAATAAACAACAGCTGCCAATTATCCTTTGCCTCTTATGTGCCAGGCACTGCTGAGTACTTAACTGGAATCATTTCAGTGGACCATCATCTCAGGAACCTTGCTTGGCAGTATGATGCCATAGTATGGACATGTTCAGACTGCCTGGATTAAAGGAAAGTTGACTTTAGGCTTTGGAACTCTTCTGGTTTAAATCCTGGCTCCATCAATACTAGCCGAATGATTCTTATAATGTCTGTAATTTACTTTAAAATACTTCAGCATAAACACTGTGATAGGTGCATGTGTCAGTTTAAGTTATACTCCAAGTGCAGCTAGCTTTCTAATTCACCTTCCAGGGTGACTCAGTTTGATTTTCAGTAGGAAAGTCCATATCCCAGAATTGGCTAGCAGAACTGCTTCTGTTGCATATACTTCTATCAACATCAGACATTTTACTAATTAACCAATTAGAAATTGATTCTCCACTGAGGAAATTAATAGTATTCACAAAAATGTGTGAATTGGCTAAGATATTTTAGAGATACAGCTCACTCTTTTATAATCAAGGTGTAAGAATTTAGTCTCTTTAGTGATGGGGCCCCAAGCATAAATCCTAAATAGTCTGGTATATAGCCACTGTGTCTGAGGATTTCTGGTTGCCTGAAGCTTCCTTAAAAGGGTAATAGACTCCAACTCTGCAATGTCTGTCTCCAGGGAATTTCAAACAAAGTGGCAGATACCAAAAAATTTTTTAAAAACCTGTTGTCTTCCAGTTGATTCCAACTCATAATGACCCTATAGTACAGAACAAGGCTGCCTGTAGAGTTTCCAAGGAGTGGCTGGTGGATTTGAACTGCTAATCTTTTGGTTAGCAGCTGAGCTCATAACCACTGTGCAACCAGGGCTCCAAGTGGTAGATAGAGCACCTAAAAAGACAGAGAACCGGAAGCAGGATAAAGAGAAAAAAAAAGGCAAAGAAAGTAGAGCTCAGTGCTAGCCCATAGTTGGAACTGACTCCATGGCAACTAACAACATAACAACAGCCCATAGTAGATAATCAGTAATTATCTGTTGAGGGTTTCTGCACAGGAATGACTATAATAACTGACAGTGGAATTTAATCTGGATAAGGAGAGAAGAAAAGAACTCATGTGATGTGGAATGATGAAAAGGTAGTAGGATTAGTAGATTGCAGGTTCCAGAGGGTTAAAGTCTGTTGGAGTTGGAGTATTAGAATAAGTGAGGCAAAAAATAATTAGTAGTTGTCATAAAATTGAATGCCAGAAACTGAGACTATGGAGGGTAAATCATTGCTAGCCCAAAGTCAAGACTATGACCGTAAGAATGGATGGCTCAGGTAAAATGAAGGACAAGAATGATACCCCAGGGTATTGAAAGGACCATCTCTGTAAGACAGTTGAAATCACCAAGATTATAGTAGAAGCACAGTTCGCTGGTAAGAGATACAGTGAAGCAGGGACTAAAATCTTCATGAAATGAAGGAACAATGACCTCAAGGTAATAGTTAACTACACCTATAAAGTGGAAACTACCAAGTATGTATTATTTTGTTTACTTATATAGGTAATATTTCTTATATCATAGGGACCTATAAGCTTCTTACTTTTTTAATATGTAAGACTAGCCTAGGTTAGCATGCCTGGATTACTATTCTATGAATTACTCCATAAAAAAAGAAAAGTTGCATAGAATTCTTTTTTCCTGAAAAATACTGTCTTGTTGTTGTTTGTTATTAGGTGCTGTTGAGTCAGTTCCGACTCATAGCGACCCTATGCAAAACAGAACGAAACACTGCCTGGTCCTGCACCATCCTTACAATCGTTGTTATGCTTGAGCTCATTGTTGCAGCCACTGTGACACTTGACCTCGTTGAGGGTCTTCCTCTTTTCTGCTGACCCTGTACTCTGCCAAGCATGATGTCCTTCTCCAGGGACTGATCACTCCTGACAACATGCCCAAAGTGTGTAAGACACAGTCTCGCCATCCTTGCCTCTAAGGAGAATTCTGGCCACACTTCTTCCAAGACAGATTTGTTCATTCTTTCGGCAGTCCTTGGTATATTCAATATTCATTGCCAAGACCACAATTCAAAAGCATCAACTCTTCTTCGGTCTTCCTTATTCATTGTCCAGCTTTCACATGCGTATAATGCGATTGAAAATACCATGGCTTGGGTCAGGCACACCTTAGTCTTCAGGGTGACATCTTTACTCTTCAAACACTTTAAAGAGGTCCTTTGCAGCAGTTTTGCCCAATGGAATGCGCCTTTTGATTTCTTGACTGCTGCTTCCATGGCTGTTGATTGTGGATCCAAGTATAATGAAATCCTTCACAACTTCAATCTTTTCTGTTTATCATGATGTTGCTCATTGGTCCAGTTGTGAGGATTTTTGTTTTATGTTGAGGTGTAATCCATACTGAAGGCTGTGGTTTTTGAACTTCATTAGTAAGAGTTTCAAGTCCTCTTCACTTTCAGCAAGCAAGGTTGTGTCATCTGCATAACGCAGGTTGTTAATGAGTCTTCCTCCAATCCTGATGCCCCATTCTTCTTCATATAGTCCAGCTTCTCGGATTATTTGTTCAGCATACAGATTAAACACATATGCTGAAAGAATACAACCGTGACGCACACCTTTCCTGACTTGAAACCAATCAGTATCCCCTTGTTCTGTCTGAACAACTGCCTCTTGATCTATGTAAAGGTTCCTCCTCAGCACAATTAAGTGTTCTGGAATTCCCATTCTTCGCGGTGTTACCCATAGTTTGTTATGATCCACACAATCGAATGCCTTTGCATAGTCAATAAAACAGAGGTAAACATCCTTCTGGTATTCTCTGCTTTCAGCCAGGATCCACCTGACATCAGCAATGATATCGCTGGTTCCACCTCCTCTTCTGAAACTGGCCTGAATTTCTGGCAGTTCCCTGTCAATATACTACTGTAGTTGTTTCTGAATGATCTTCAGCAAAATCTTGCTTGCGTGTGACATTAATGATATTGTTCTATAATTTCCACATTCGATTTGATCACCTTTCTTGGGAACAGGCATAAATATGGATCTCTTCCAGGCAGTTGGCCAGGAAACCATCTTCCATATTTCTTGGCATAGACTAGTGAGCACCTCCAGCAATGCATCTGTTTGTTGAAACATCGCAATTGATATTCCATCAATTCCTGGAGCCTTGTTTTTCGCCAAAGCCTTCAGAGCAGCTTGGACTTCCTCCTTCAGTACCATCGGTTCCTGATTATATGCCACCGCTTGAAATGGATGAACATCAACTGATTCTTTTTGGTATAATGACTCTGTGTATTCCTTCAATCTTCTTTTGATGCTTCCTGCATCATTTAATATTTTCCCCATGGAATCCTTCACTATTGCAATTCAAGGCTTGAATATTTTCTTTGGTTCTTTCAGCTTGAGAAACGCTGAGCGTGTTCTTCCCTTTTGGTTTTCCATTTCCAGCTCTTTGCAGATGTCGTTATAATACTTTACTTTGTCTTCTCGAGACCCCCTTTGAATTCTTCTGTTCAGTTCTTTTACTTCATCAATTCTTCCTTTTGCTTTGGCTGCTCGATGCTCAGGAGCAAGTTTCAGAGTCTCCTCTGACATCCATCTTGGTCTTTTCTTTCTTTCCTGTCTTTTCAGTGACCTCTGGCTTTCTTCATGGATGATGTCCTTGATGTCATTCCACAACTCATCTGGTCTTCAATCACTGGTGTTCAGTGCATGAAATCTATTCTTCAGATGGTCTCTAAATTCAGGCAAGATATACTCAAGGTCATATTTTGGCTCTCGTGGGCTTGCTCTGATTTTCTTCAGTTTCAGCTTGAACTTGCATATGAGCAATTGATGGTCTGTTCCACAGTCAGCCCCTGGCCTTGTTCTGACTGATGATATTGAGCTTTTCCAACATCTCTTTCCACACATGCAGGCAATTTGATTTCTATGTGTTCCATCTGGCAAGGTCCATGTGCATAGTTGCTGTTTATGTTGGTGAGAGAAGGTATTTGCAATGAAGAAGTCATTGGTCTTGCAGAATTCTATCACTCGATCTCCAGCATTGTTTCTATCACTGAGGCCATATTTTCCAACTACTGATCCTTCTTCGTTTCCAACTTTCGCATTGCAATTGCCAATAATTATCTTTGGCCCTAGTGGTTAGTGTGTAAATTTGAATAATATTCGTATTAACTGGTCTTCCTTGTAGGCATATGGATATTATCCTATCACTGACAGCGTTGTACTTCAGTATAAATCTTGAAACGTTCTTTTTGACGATGAATGCAACACCATTCCTCTTTGAGTTGTCATTCTCAGCATAGTAGACTATATGATTGTCTGATTCAAAATGGCCAGTACAAGTCCATTTCAGCTCACTAATGCCTAGGATATCGATGTTTATGTGTTCCATTTCATTTTTGATGATTTCCAATTTTCCTAGATTTGTACTTCCTACATTCCAGGTTCCAATTATTAATGGATGATTGCAGCTGTTTCTTCTCATTTTGAGTCATGCCACATCAGCAAATGAAGGTCCTAAAAGCTTTACTCCATCCACGTCATTAAGGTTGACTCCACTTTGAGGAGGCAGCTCTTCCCCAGTCATCTTTTGAGTGCCTTCCAACCTGGGGGGGCTCATCTTCCAGCACTGTATCAGACAATGTTCCGCTGCTATTCCTAAGGTTTTCACTGGCTAATGCTTTTCAGAAGGAGACTGCCGGGTCCTTTTTCCTAGTCTGTCTTAGTTGGGATGCTCAGCTGAAACCTGTCCTCCATGGGTGACCCTGATGGTATCTGAATACCAGTGGCATAGCTTCCAGAATCACAGCAACACTCAAGCCCCCATGGTATGACAAACTGACAGACACATCTTGTAGTCAGTGAAAAAAAATGACAGTGGTTTTACAGGACACAGGAAAGAAGAGACCAGAGGTATTTATTTTGCAATTTAAATGTCTAATATTTCATTTGAAATGTTTTGCTATCTATCAAAAAAACTACACCCACTGTCTAGTTAATTCTGACTGTGATGATCCCATGTGTAGAGAGTAGAACTGCTCCGTTGGGTTTGGTTTTACTGGCTGTAATATTAATGAAAGCAGATTGCCAGGCCTTTCTTTAGCCGGTGCTGCTGGGTGGCTTTGAACTGCCAGTTTTTTGTTAGTGGTTAAGCAAAACCCCCTTGTGCCACTGAGAGACCTGTAGGTGTCTATATGGACCATGAAAATTAAGTAATTTCCAAAAGACTCTACTACTGAAAATAGTCAAGTCTGATAGTCAACATATCCAAAGTTTTTCATTCATTCACTCATTCAACATGATTTCCTCCTCAGCCAGAAACCCAGGAAAGAGCAGACTTTGCACAGTCCACTGCCACGTGTATATCTGCCCTTACTTACACTGGTCATTTTGTTTGAAAATATTATTGGGGTTTATTATTATCCTGGAATCAAAAGAATTCCTTCCAAATACACACTAGAAATCAAATCAATAGAAACTTCACTATAATAGAAATAAATTCACAGTAATTGGCAAATTAAAATGGCATGTTTAATAAAAAAAAAAAAAAACTCAGAATCTTCTCCTGTTAAAACTATAATTAAGATTCAGTGGGAGGCGGGGCCAAGATGGTTGATTAGGTAGATGTTATCTCGGATCCCTCTTGCAACAAAGACTCGGAAAAACAAGTGAATCGATCACATACATGACAATCTACGCACCCTGACCAACACAGATCTAAACAGTTGACCTGAGTGACAGGTGAGTGAAAAGCTGCACCCTGAACCAGCGACCACTTCTGGAACTCACGACCCACTCCACAGTCTTGAGCCCTCACGGTTACCTGATGCCGAGTGGCAGGGTTGATAGCGGCTTGCTGAGGCTGGGCAGGCACAGGACACAGCCCTAATGCCTAGCCCCTGGGGTAACCTCCGTAGAGACTCAGCCAGCGCAAGCAGGCTGCACACTGACATGGCTAAGGAGAGAACGAACAAGCAAACACAGGGAAGCAGCGACGGTTTTCGGAGCCTGGAGCAAGTGTCCCAGTCAGAAAACCTTGGCACCGGGCTTTGGATTGGGCACAGGGGAGCTGAACACGGCATCCTGAGATGGTGCCAACATGGGATGCAGCCCTAGCCCCCTGAAGTGACCTTGGGGGAAGCCCAGCCAATGCACGCAGGCAGTGTAGCGACACGGCTGACAGGAGGAGAAGTCACCAGGAAGAAGTGACTGGTTTTGGAGCCGGGAGTGAGGCATCCCAGCTGGGGACCATGGTGCTGGGCTTTGGACTGGGAGCGGAGGAACTGACCGCGGCTTCTGAGACAGCACGTGCACAGGACTGGGGCCTGACCCTCGGGGGCAATCTTGACCCAGCCAACGCACACAGGCTACACACCCCTCAGGAATCTCAGATAAAACAGGCCTCACCAAGCAAGATAAGTAACTTTGTCTATATTCCTGGGTGCTACTCTCTCCTATTTATCTGATCCCTCCCCTCCCCTTCCCAGGCAGCTTCATTAACAATGGTATTTCCTGGGCAAGAGAGTGAACTGCTCTGTGGGTTTTTTTTTTTTTTTTGGTCTTTTCCTAACCCATTATCCTGGCCTGAGAGAAGCAGCTACAAAAAACCGAGGGACCAAGAATCCTTCCCTGACTTCCCGAAATTGCACTAAAAATACAGAACCAGCTCCAGCCAAGCATATGAGATCCACAGTCTTGGGCTTTCATCCCTGTAGGCAACAAGGCGGCTACTATAATGCAAAGGCAATTCTGATAGTGATCTGACTGTAACTGTTTTAGCCAATCACTGGAAAGATCAGTTTTCCAGGTCTGATATCTCTACCTATTAAACAGAGCCCTCACTGACCCACAGCGGGGAACTGAGGGCTGAAGCTCCTCCCAAGCCACCTAGCCTCCTGCCATAGAGGTCTGAGGATAGTGACACTCGCCAATCTGTAGAAGTACATGCATTGGGTACCTAAGGTACAGCTGCAGAGCCCACCCACCAAAGTGCTTTAGGAATAGAGACACACCTACCTCACTGGAACTTGGGGGAAGCCTGTCAGCATCCTGCCCCCCCCGGAATGTGACCCCCTGCTGCTACTAGAATATGGTGCACAAAACTACCACCACTACTCCTCCAAGTGAATAGGTGACAGTGTGCCCCACAAACTTGGTGACACAAAATCAGATTCTATTCAAGAATACTGAATGGACTCTTAGGCTTATATTTCTGGTAACGGCCCAAACCAGCTGGTAAGAGGACATAAGTGATTCAAAGGCTACAACAATCAAGACAGTGCAATCTAGTAGCCCATCTACATATATTGAAAGAAAACAAGATAAGACTCAGTGAGCAAATACAAAATAAATCATTACAATATCTTATAGATGGCTCAGAGACAGCAGTCGATAACAAACCACATAAAGAAGCAGACCATGATTGCTTCTACAACTCCACAAATTAATGAATCAAAATCCTTCCCAAATGAAGATACAATCCTGGAATTGCCAGATGCAGAATATAGAAAACTAATTTACAGAATGCTTCAAGACATCAGGGATGACCTCAAAAATGAAATAAGGCAATCTACAGAAAAAGCCTAGGAACACACTGATAAAGCAGTTGAAGAACTCAAAAAGATTATTCAAGAACATAGTGGAAAAATTAATAAGCTATAAGAATCCATAGAGAGACAGCATTCAGAAATCCAACAGATTAACAGTAAAATTACAGAATTAGACAACTCATTAGGAAGTCAGAAGAGCAGAATCGAGGAATTGGAATGAAGAGTGGGGGAGCTGGAAGATAAACCAATTGACACCAATATAGTTGAAGAAAAATCAGATAAAAGAATTTAAAAAAATGAAGAAACCCTAAGAATCATGTGGGACTCTATCAAGAAGAATAACTTGCGTGTGACTGGAGTTCCAGAACAAAGAGGGATAACAGAAAATACAGAGAGAATAGTTGAAGATCTGTTGGCAGAAACCTTCCCTGACATCATGAAAGACGAAAGGATATCTACCCAAGATGCTCATCGAACCCCCTATAAGACTGATCCAAAAAGAAAATCACCAAGACATATTATCATCAAACTTGCCAAAACCAAAGATAAAGAGAAAATTTTAAAAGCAGCCAGGGATAAAGGAAAGGTCTCCTACAAAGGAGAATCAATAAGTTCAGACTACTCAGCAGAAAACACGCAGTCAAGAAGGCAATAGGATGACATATATAGAGCACTGAAGGAGAAAAATTGCCAGCCAAGGATCATTTATCCAGTGAAACTCTCTCTCAAATATGAAGGCAAAAGTAAAACATTAGGAAATTGGCAAAAACCAAACCAAAGCTACAAGAAATACTAGAGGAAATTGTTTGGTCAGAAAATCAATAACATCAGGTAACAACACAACACAAGGTCACAGAACAGAACATCCTGATATCAACTCAAATAAGGAAATCACGAAAACAAAGTAAGATAAATTTCAAAAAGAAAAAAATGCTCAAAACAGGGAATCATTGAAGTCATTATGTAAAAGATCACAATAATCAAGAAGAGGGACTAAATACAGGAGGCATAGAACTGCCATATGGAGAGGAAAACAAGGCAATATACGACAATACAAGATAGGTTTTTACTTAGAAAAATAGGGGTTAATATTAAGGTAACCACAAAGAGGTCTAACAATTCCATAAGTCAAAATAAAAACCAAGAAAAACATAACAACTCAGCAAACATAAATTTGACTACTATGAAAATGAGGAACACACAATTTACAAAGAAAAAGCCTCAGCAAAAAAAGTGGAAAAAATGAAATTGTCAACAGCACACATAAAAAGGCATCAAAATGACAGCACTAAACTCATTCTTATCTATAATTACACTGAATGTAAATGGACTAAATGCACCAATAAAGAGACAGGGAGTCTCAGACTGGATAAAGAAACACGATCCGTCTATATGCTGCCTAGAAGAGACACACCTCAGACTTAGAGACACAAACAAACTAAAATTCAAAAGATGGAAAAAAATATATCAAACAACAATCAAAAAAGAGCAGGAGTAGCAATATTAATTTCTGACAAAATAGACTTCAAAGTTAAATCCACCACAAAGGATAAAGAAGGACACTACATAATGATTAATGGGACAATTGATCAGGAAGATATAACCATATTAAATATTTATGCACCCAATGACAGGGCTGCAAGATACATAAAACAAACTTTAACAGAACTGAAAAGTGAGATGGACACCTCCACACTTAGAGTAGGAGACTTCAACACACCACTTTCGGAGAAGGACAGGACATCCAGTAAGAAGCTCAATAGAGACACAGAAGACCTAATTGCTACAATCAACCAACTTGACCTCATCAACTATAGAGAACACTCCACCCAACTGCTGCAAAGTATACTTTTTTTTCTAGTGCACATGGAACATTCTCTAGACTAGACACATATTAGGTCATAAAACAAACCTTTGCAGAATCCAAAATATCAAAATATTACAAAGCATTTTCTCAGACCACAAGGCCATAAAAGTGGAAATCAATAACAGAAAAATCAGGGAAAAGAAATCAAATACTTGGAAACTGAACAATACTCTGCTCAAAAAAGACTGGGATATACAAGATATTAAGGAGGCAATAAAGAAATTCATAGAATGCAACGAGAACGAAAACACTTCCTATCAAAACCTCTGGGACACAGCAAAAGCAGTGCTCGGAGGTCAATTAGTATCGATAAATGCACACACACAAAAAGAAGAGCGAGCCAAAATCAGAGAACTGTCCCTATAACTTTAACAAATAGAAAGCGAGCAACAAAAGAATCCATCGGGCACCAGAAGAAAACAAGTAATAAAAATTAGAGCTGAACTAAATGAATTAAAGAACGGAAAAACAATGGAAAGAATTAACAAAGCCAAAAGCTGGTTCTTTGAAAAAAATAACAAAATTGATAAACCATTGGCCAGACTGACTAAAGAAATACAGGAAAGGAAACAAATAACCCAAATAAGAAACAAGATGGGCCATATCACAACACACCCAACTGAAATTAAAAGAATCATATCAGATTATTATGAAAAATTGTATTCTAACAAATTTGCAAACCTAGAAGAAATGGATGAATTCCTAGAAAAACACTACCTACCTAAACTAACACAATCAGAAGTAGAATAACTAAATTGACCCAAAACAAAAAAGAGATTGAAAAAGTAATCAAAAAACTCCCAACAAAAAAAAGCCCTGGCCCGGACGGCTTCACTGCCCAGTTCTACCAAACTTTAAGAGAAGAGTTAACACCACTACTACTAAAGGTATTTCGAAGCATAGAAAATGATGGAATACTACCTAACTCATTCTATGAAGCCACCAAATCCCTGATACCAAAACCAGGTAAAATTACAGACCTATATCCTTCTTGAACATAGATGTAAAATTCTCAACAAAATTCTAGCCAATAGAATTCAACAACTTATCAAAAAAATAATCCACCACGACCAAGTGGGATTTATACCAGGTATGCAAGGTTGGTTTAATATTAGAAAAACCATTAATGTAATCCACCATATAAATAAAACAAAAGACAAAAACCACATGATCTTATCAACTGATGCAGAAAAGGCATTTGACAAAGTCCAACACCCATTCATGATAAAAGCTCTCAGCAAAATAGGAATTGAAGGAAAATTCCTCAACATAACAAAGGGCATCTATACAAAGTCAACAGCCAACATCATTCTAAATGGAGAGAGCCTGAAAGCATTTCCCTTGGGAACAAGAACCGGACAAGGCTGCCCTTTATCACTGCTCTTATTCAACATTGTGCTAGAGGTCCTAGCCAGAGCAATTAGGTTAGACAAAGAAATAAAGGGCATCCAGATTGGCAAGGAAGAAGTAAAAGTATCTCTATTTGCAGATGACATGATCTTATACACAGAAAACCCTATGGAATCCTCCATAAAACTACTGAAACTAATAGAAGATTTCGGCAGAGTCACAGGTTACAAGATAAATATACAAAAATCACTTGGATCCCTCTACATCAACAAAAAGAACATCGAAGAGGCAATCACCAAATCAATACCATTCACAGTAGCCCCCAAGAAGATAAAATACTTAGGAATAAATCTTACCAAAGATAGAAAAGACCTATACAAAGAAAACTACAAAGTACTACCGCAAGAAACTAAAAGGGACCTACATAAGTGGAAAAACATACCTTGCTCATGGATAGGAAGACTTAACATAGTAAAAATGTCTATTCTACCAAAAGCCATCTATACATACAATGCACTTCCAATCCAAATTCCCATGACATTTTTTAAAGTGATGGAGAAACAAATCACCAACTTTATATGGAAGGGAAAGAAGCCCCAGATAAGTAAAGCATTACTGAAAAAGAAGAAGAAAGTGGGAGGCCTCACTCTACCTCATTTTAGAACCTATTATACAGCCACAGTAGTCAAAACAGCCTGGTATTGGTACAACAGGCACATAGACCAATGGAACAGAATTGAGAACCCAGATATAAATCCATCCACATATGAGCAGCTGATATTTGACAAAGGCCCAGTGTCAGTTAATTGGGGAAAAGATAGTCTTTTTAACAAATGGTGCTGGCATAACTGGATATCCATTTGCAAAAAAAGGAAACAGGACCCATACCTCACACCATGCACAAAAAATAACTCCAAGTGGATCAAAGACCTAAACATAAAGACTTAAAAGACAAAGATCATGGAAGAAAAAATAGGGACAACCTTAGGAGCCCTAATACAACGCATAAACAGAATACAAAACATTACTAAAAATGATGAAGAGAAACCAGATAACTGGGAGCTCCTAAAAATCAAACACCTATGCTCATCTAAAGACTTCACCAAAAGAGTAAAAAGACCACCTACAGATTGGGAAAATTTTTTCAGCTATGACATCTCTGACCATCGCCTGATCTCTAAAATCTATATGATTCTGTTAAAACTCAACCACAAAAAGACAAACAACCCAATCAAAAAATGGACAAAGGATGTGAACATACACTTCACTAAAGAAGATATTCAGGCAGCTAACAGACACATGAGAAAGTGCGCTCGATCATTAGCCATTAGAGAAATGCAAATTAAAACTACAATGAGATTCCATGTCACTCCAAAAAAAAAAAAAAAAAAAAAAAACAAGGCTGGCATTAATCCAAAAAACACAAAATAATAAATGTTCGAGGGGAGCTGCGGAGAGATTGGAACTCTTCTACACTGCTGGTGGGAATGTAAAATGGTATAACCACTTTGGAAATCTATCTGGCATTTTCTTAAAAAGTTAGAAATAGAACTACCATACTACCCAGAAATCCCACTCCTCGGAATATACCCTAGAGAAATAAGAGCCTTTACATGAACAGATATATGCACACCCATGTTTATTTCAGAAACAATATTCACTGTTTACAATAGCAAAAAGCTGGAAGCAACCAAGGTGTCCACCAATGAATGAATGGTTAAATAAATTATGGTACATTCACACAATGGAATACTACACATCGATAAAGAACAGTGACGAATCTGGGAAACATTTCATAACATGGAGGAACCTGAAAGGCATTATGCTGAGTGAAATTAGTCAGATGCAAAAGGACAAATACTGTATAAGACCACTATTATAAGTTCTTGAGAAATAGTATAAACCGAGAAGAACACATTCTTTTGTGGTTACGAGAGGGGGGAGGGAGGGAGGGTGGGAGAGGGTTATTTACTGATTAGTTAGTAGATAAGAACTACTTTAGGTGAAGGGAAGAACAATACTCAATACAGGGGAGGTCAGCTCAACTGGACTGGACCAAAAGCAAAGAAGTTTCCAGGATAAACTGAATGCCTCGAAGGTCAATGGAGCAAGGGCAGGGGTTTGGGGACTATGGCTTAAGGGGACTTCTAACTCAATTGGCATAATAAACTCTATTATGAAAACATTCTGCATCCCAGTTTGACCTGTGGCGTCTGGGGTCTTAAATGCTAACGAGCGGCCATCTAAGATGCATCAATTAGTCTCAACCCACCTGGATCAAAGGAGAATGAAGAACACCAAGGTCACAGGATAACTATGAGCCCAAGAGAGAAAGGGCCACATGAACTAGAGACTTACATCATCCTGAGACCAGAAGAACTAGATGGTGCCCAGCCACAACCGATGACTGCCCTGACAGGGAGCACAACAGAGAACTCCTGAGGGAGCAGGAGAACAGTGGGATGCAGACCCCAAATTCTCATAAAAAGACCAGACTTAATGGTCTGACTGAGACTAGAAGAAACCCGGTGGTCATGGTCCCCAAACCTTCTGTTGGTCCGTGACAGGAACCATTCCCGAAGACAACTCATCAGACATGGAAGGGACTGGACGATGGGTTGGAGAGAGATGCTGATGGAGAGTGAGCTACTTGTATCAGGTGGACACTTGAGACTGTATTGGCATCTCCTGTCTGGAGGGGAGATGGGAGGATGGAGAGGGTTAGAAACTGGCAAAACGATCACGAAAGGAGAGATTGGAAGAAGGGAGCGGGCTGACTCATTAGGGGGAGAGTAAATGCGAGTATGTAGTAAGGTGTATATAAGCTTATATGTGACAGACTGACTTGATTTGTAAACTTTCACTTAAAGCACAGTAAAAATTATTTAAAAAAACTATAATTAACTTTTGCCAAGCATGGGATCAAAAAGTATTATTTTACTTAAATTAATTGCCTATAAATCTCACCCCTCTGAATTAATTTTCGAACCTAGAATTTCCTTTCTATCCTCTGGAGGAAAAAAAATGCTCCACATCTGTCGTATTTCAAATATGTGTTTTGCTACCTTTAGATTAATACTTAATACAGTTTAGTAACACATTAGCTATATTCCAAGTGGGCTGCTGTATTTTAGTAACTTTATTGTGTGTATTCCTCTTCTGAACAACTGGTTCCCGTGCAAGTCTGGGGTAGGTCTAACTTAGTACTTACATTTCCCACATGCTATGACAGATTCTTTACATACTTGATCTTGAATCCTTACATTAACAAGGTGGGTTGATTATTTTTCACATGCATTTTACAGGTGAGGGAAACTGAGTTTCAGGGGGGTTAGGAAACACA
The DNA here is from genome assembly GCF_024166365.1 of Elephas maximus indicus. Taxonomy (NCBI): domain Eukaryota; kingdom Metazoa; phylum Chordata; class Mammalia; order Proboscidea; family Elephantidae; genus Elephas; species Elephas maximus. The sequence goes on from NC_064842.1 coordinate 62,654,854, forward strand.
CTTAAGGTCACAAAGTTAATAAGTCTGCAGGAGGATTTGAATATCATCTCCAATGAACCTGGGACCTTTGGGATAGAGGTTGTCCCAGACGAAGTTTGCTGCTATAAGGTTCCAAGGTCTCTGACTTTTCTAATCTGGCACATGAAAGTGATAATTATACTGCTAATAATTATAGTTCCTAACATTTACTGAGGAAACCCTCGTGGCGTAGTGGTTAAGTGCTACAGCTGCTAACCAAAAGGTCAGCCATTTGAATCTGCCAGGCGCTCCTTGGAAACTCTATGGGGCAGTTCTAGTCTGTCCTATAGGGTCGCTATGAGTCAGAATTGACTTGACGGCAGTGAGTAAGTAACATTTACTGAATAATTAAAGACTATTGGGTATTTGCTAAGGGATTATATATTTCTAAATCTCACACCACCTTATAATTATGACACCGAAGCTTAATCAAGGAACGTAATGTGCCTATGATCATACAATAAATTTTCAGCTGTGCTGGGACTCCCATCTAGGCTGTTCTGAATTCTGAACTCAAACTATAACCTGAGATAATTTACCTCAATATGTGCCTTATTTCAATACGAAAATAGGAAGATGGTGTGAAGCGGGGGGTGACAGAATGGAAATTGTTTCATTCACTTTCATAATTTGGTAGCTCAGATTTCCTTTAGGTTTCTGCAAAAGTTCCAAAACTGAAATAACCTTCCAGATATTTAAATTTTCAAATGATCTTAAGGAGAATCAGTTCAAGGGAGAATATGTCTTGGTGTATAGATAATTTTGTTGTTGCTTCTTGCATGGATCTTTCTCTGGTCAGGATTGCTCATTCTCACCCAAAGATGATCATACTGAAAATTCACACTGGAGCGAGGTTATTTAATGAAACACAGGGAAGAGAGGATAAAGTTAGGGCTTCTCACATGGGTAAATTACCTGTTCACAGTCTTGCAATCCTTCTGTCTTAGTTACCCAGTTATGTAAATGCATGTTTGGTCACTGCTAGGCATAACATCAAATTTAAAACATAGATGGCTTGCCATAAACCATGACTGCTACATATTTGGTGTTAAGAAGTATCTGCTTTATGATCAAGTGAGTGCATGAATGATTGGAAATTCAGTGCAAGCACCTCATGTTCATTTCTCACACAGAGTCAGAGTCAAATACTTCACGCATGTTTACCACCAGGTAACCAACAGGGTTGGGTTATTCAGAGATTTACCTGAAAAGGGTCTGTACATTTACAATCGTTTTGGCATCTGCCATGTAGTCTTCTTCGGCACTCATGGTACTTTCTTTATCCACAACCACCATGTTGGCAGCAAAAGTCACTCCACACCTGAGTAAATCATCTAGACTTTTATAAAAATAAGCGGAGAAAAAAGGGTTTTAAATAAATCAAAACATTAGGATCAATGCTACATTTTGCTTATCTCCTGAGCCTATACAAAGAATGTACAGGTAGATATTGATGGGAACAATAATACAGTACTCTCTGTTGATATAGAATAAATCGTATGTTTGGATTCTTCACATTTCATTAGATTTCAACTGTTTCAAAACATGTGCATTAAGATTTTTTATTTAATAATATCTATTTTTTTAATTAGTTATATAATTAAAATAATGAAAATATCCATTTTATAATCAAATAGAACATTTTAGATCTTTCTTTTTACAATTAACACACTCAAAGATGCAATACTTGCATTTTTAACCCTAAGATACACCTAGTAAAGCATAAATGAATACTTTCTGTATTAGTTTTGATGGTCAAATCTAATAAATAAACATTACCACAAAATATTTACATTTAAGTATCTATTAGTTTTTATGGCAGAGTTATGTTACAGGTTGTTTATACACAGTCATGAGCATGTGTATAGTATATAATATCTGTTGTGTTCAAGCCTATAGTCTAGCCAGCCTAAAATTTTTGAGTATGAGTTTGAATAACCTGATTTTTTTGGCTGCCTTAAGCAACCGCTAAGCTAGGGTACAATTTCTTATGAGCAATAAGAGTCAGCGCTCTCTCCTATTATTCTTCCAGTGAATTAAAAAAAAAAAAAGTTTCCACTGAAGCTGAAACAGGGAATTTATTATTCTCATTGCCTCCGCTTCATACAAACTAAAAAAATAGGATTGAATTGGATGAGGGAGACTGAACTTGAAGGCGGGCAGGAATGCTCTAGGCACAGAGATGATTGAAGACAGGCAAGAAGAGATGGGTAAAATTGGAAGTGCAAAACGTAAAGAGCCTTAGTTTCTTTTAGAGTTTTAAGTTGAGAAGTCAAGCCCTTGAGGATCTTTTCAAAGTGTATGATTGGTTGCATAAACCAAGTCTCTTTAGAGGGAATTATGTTCCTTTTATGGGAAGGCAGGTCTTTCCCTCTTATAAGGCGAGAGAGTATTACAAAAGCCGTAAGTCCAAATCCTCCAGAAAAAAATGAGATTCTATGGCTAGAGATTATATGGCCAGGACTGTGGAAATAGAATGTTATTCTAAATACATTTCCTATGGAGAGAGGTGCCAGGTCCATAATATCCAACCAATACGATGGATGACCTTCAAGTTTAAATCTCTATAAATACTTGGGTCTTCTTTGATCTAGGAAATTCGGAATTGTTCTTACATCTATAAAAATACATTTAAAAAAAAAGAGGTAGATGGAAAATGAATGTGATGTTTCTCACTATGGACCCTAAAAAAGAAACCTAAATTGTACCCTTTCACACCACGTTATTATAACTGTAAACTACTTTCTCATATGTCAGCTCCTACAATCTCTTTTTACTGCATTTAAAAACAAACTATTGCAATTATTGACATAGAATAGGAAAAAATAATTTGGCAGAAGGCAAGCTTGACTAGATAAAGATACACAGATAGAATTTAAGATAGGAAAGATGAATGTTCCACCAGAATAACGTAATGAAGTTGAATTTTATACTTCACAAAAATTTCACTAGCAAAGTGTCTGTGGTAAGTAGCTAACAACCTAAAACCCTCTTTGTCAGTGAACTCCATCCTCAAAACATCGGCTGCTGTAGCTTACACCTAAACTTGGAAAATTATTATAGTAATTATGATTAAAAAATGAGTAATGTATAGAAAATACAAAAAATTACAATATTTCTGAAAAATCAAACTTTTTTGTTCATGTTTTAACTTTAAAATATTAGTTTTTAGTTATTGAATATTTGCTGCATTGTATTTTAACCTTTTTAAATAAGCTCCTGACTTTTAACTCGTATCTACCATAATTTTCCCCACTACTTTTTTACTCTACCTAGCAAGGCAAATTTTTTTTTTTTTTTTTTTTTTTTTTTTTTTAGCAAGGCAAATGCCTTATTTTTACTTCAGCACGGTTGCTTTACACAGTTTGGCCACCAGATGGCAGTACAGGAAAGAGGTCAATCTGGATGGAAAAATTGTCACATAATCTGGCAATGCCTCCCTCTTTCCACCCACTTTTTCTAAGGAGGACTAGAATGTGAATGTAGGAGTGCAAGGAAGTGCTTGAGAGTACCTTTTCATTTGTTCATAGAGTCTTTTTTTTAATCGAAAATATTAAATATATACAAAAGAGACTTGTGTAATGAACCTCCGTATCACCCAGCTTCAAAAATTACAGGATTTGATGCCTTCTGTTTTTCTTTTCCTCTCTGCAAGTACCTCTCACTTTTATAGGGAAATATTTACTTCACAGTTTACATGAGAAGATGCTGATAGGAGATTTATTCTTTATTTTTTAAATATACTATATTTCTAATTAGTCTAACAGAGCATTGTCACTTCAAAGCAACATCGGTGGTTACAAAATAAGGGTGGATTTTATTTTGAATTCGACTTTCACGGATTTCGGTAGAAGTTTTAGTATACCTAAATTACGTTTCAGTTAATTGGTTAGTAATAAGACAACAGATGATGTAAGTGACGGTATGTAGATTGAAGGCTAAACACGTTTTAATCCGGCGTTTGATCTTTAATGTGTCCACAGTCAATAAACACTTTCAAAATTACAAAACGTAGGGTTTTTTCTAATCTACAGGATACAATAAAAGCCATAAGGTTCTCCATTGTTAAATTTTGCCATTTATTTTAAAAGGTTCTAGCTGAAAGTTTTTTTTTTTTAATGGAAAAGTAACATTTTATATTATTTCCAGTGTATTATTTTTCTGATTTTTTTTTTATATTTGTATAAGGTCACCTTGATGCATATGTAAGAATTTGTACTTCGATCCTAATGCATTGCACATACTTGACCTTTTAATTAACAAATAATTTAGAAATTACAGACTCTGGTATATGTGACTAGAATAAAGTAAACTTTTAAGTACATGCTTCAATTCATGTCTGACTTTTACCATGAGCATTTCAAAATTATTTTGAAGTTTCCAGAAATTACGTTAATGCTATCAATGCAACACAATGCTGAACCTTTAGGTTTCCTCTATCAGTATGTCGACGCTAATGATGATGTTCTTACAAAAGGCGCAAAACTGAAATAATTTTAGAAACTGAGCAAACTTGACCAAATTGACATGCAGCAAGGTTTTCTTTTTCAGCACTAGGGTACTGTTTAGGAATTTCAGGTGCAAAATGTATAACACAAGAACATAAGCTTGACATGCAAAAGATACCACCTTTGCAATACCGACATGACCAAGTACACTCATCATGCAGCAACGAGGCACAGCACATGACAAATCACAGGACAGCACGCCAGTAAGTGTGCAAAGGCCGTGTCACCTACTTGTCAATAGAGCCCACCATGTAGTAAACCATGGGAAACCAACAGATTGCATCCAGAAAATGCATATCTGGCCTAAGTAGCAGATGGGTTACAAAATGAAACACAATGTCACACAGTGGTAGCACTTCTAGGGAAAGGAAGTAAGTTGACTTAGTTCGCATTTCCAAAACTAAACACTGCTAACAAGATTAATTTTAAAGTGATATTTTTGTTAACATTAATCAGAAATTGTTATTTGCACTTGTTATGAACAACAGAATGTACTCATAATCATAAAAACAATTTGTATTTCAATTATCTAAATCAGAAACATTATGGCATAAATCTACCAAGATACTGAATTGATCCTCTCACTTAGGAATAAAGAAACTTCATTAGTGAATTTGAAAGTTACTTATGTGAAGAAAGCCTTGCAAAATGAAAAACTAATGATTACTGTTTTTTTAGAAATCTTAAGCATAGGGAACCAAATTAGGATAATGAATAAGGGCAATCTTCTCCAAGGGATATATATACATAGAATGAAAACATTCCCCCTAATATATCAATAGATCAACAAATCAATAAATAAATATATGTACCAATGCAAAAAAATGAATTATATAAAATTAAAATGAAGGTAAATCACTTTTCATTTTATTTACTCAACAGTTATATTGAACAAATATTTATTATAACTGAAATATTTACTTATCTGCAGATTGTCAAAGAATCATAAGCCTGGAAGATTCCTTAGAAATTATTTAATCTATTGCATTTACTTTATAAAGTTATTAATTCACTCAGGCACCCTATTCACCTAGCACATAGGTACCCAAAGCATTTTATATAACAGACAGTTTAATATACTTCTGCATATGCAAAAAAAGAAGATAGTATTAACTTGTACTATAAGAAATACAGAGTCTTTAGGAAAATATATATAAAGAAGCACCAAATTATAATACATGTTTTAATTTGGAAAAAAAGGTAATACAGTGTGCTGAGGAAGCAGAATTGGGTAACAATCAAGAGGCGATATCTAATATGTGTGCTGAAGGATGAGTAGGAGTCTGCCTGGTGTAAGAGAAGAAAATCCCAGGTAAACAGAATTATAAAAAAAAAAAAATTATTATTTATTTATTTTTTTTATAGCACCTACATTTTCCCAGGTATTTATCCCCAGTTAGATAACTCTTCTCCCTGACTTATCTTCTTCCTGTTGATCATTCTCAACCCTCTTTACACACTAAAGAAAAACATGCTCGATACGTAGAAGCATAAAAACAGAAGCCTTCCAAAGACTGTCACTGTTGTAATATTGATTAAATTTCTCCCGTCATTAAATTTGTGACTTTTTAAACAACCCCAAATTGTTACACCTTATAAATATAGTGCCATAGTTAATTTTTAAAAGTCTTCAATTATTGGATTTACAATTTATTTTGAATACTTCGCTGTTAATTGTTGAGGTTTTACATTATTCCTTGCTATTATACATAACACTGCTACGGAATCTATGGTTAAAATTTTTTTAGCATGGCTTTTCATAATGTACTTCAAAATGTTTATGGAAAACTTATTACTGAATCAAGAGTCATAAACATTTTTTTAAGACGCTGATGTTTGTTTTTGTTTGCAGATTATCATTCTTGTATATTGTCCACAAATACTATACCAGTACTATATAATCCCAGTAGTAGTAAATGATAGTGCATATAATAGAGACTCCTAGCTTTCCTCCCTTTCTGGGCACTTCTCTGCTTCTTAAAGGAGGGTCATCCAGGCCAGACAGTTTACCTGCTGATACAAACCCCTTCTGATCTCTTTCTCCCGTTTTAGTGGTTGGGGAAGCACATGGGAGGTTACAAATGTCAAGCCTGGATTGCTGAGCCAAGGAATAGAGGAAAGCCATTCTGAGTCACCTGAATTTCCAGTGGTGTTTTTGCAACCCAGAAAAAAACTCTCATTGTTTTACACCACTGAGATTTGTGGGATTGAAAACTCTTTAGTGTATATCTTTTTCTGGCTATTTTTATTTTATCACTCTTAGATCTGAAAAAGTCATAGAGTTCCAGTCAGATAAAGTAGCTCAAGCACCCATAACTTCTACGTAGCAGAGTTGAGTCTATAATTCTTCGTTATTAATCGCAGATAAATACCCTGGCTGGAATCATTGCCTTTTTAATTTGACCCATCCTCTTAAGTTTAAAAAAAAATTTTTTTTTCTTAAGTTGATATCATTTCAATTTCTTCATGCTGCCCTCTGTGACAGATAAATTCTTGCACCAGTATTTAATATTATTGAATCATATGTTTAAACAAAGATGTTGAACGTTTTCTCTGTGTAACTAGAAGTACTATGGTCATTGATGACAAAGTCAAAGTTAAGTCCTTATGCTACATCGATCCTTTTACAAGTTAAAACTAAAAAAGGGATTCTTTCTATTTGTGGTTTTTCTAGTAGAGATCATTTATCAAAATGATTGCCTCGGTCTAGGAAATTCATGAATTTCAGTAATATTCATTTCTGTCACAAAAGTGTATTTACAGTACACAACTAAATCCCTAGAAGTCAGAATTAACATCTGTATTGTGATAATGCCATTCATCCTGACATGAACTCAGCCATGTTACAAGCTAAATAAAATCCCATGAACCATTATCTAATGTAGGGGGTCTAATGCTGTATATTGTTTGCAAATTTAATTTTATATAAATATCAGATTGATCTGCTGCTGCTCTCAGTAAAGATGGTTTAAAAGGAAACAGGAAATGTAAAGAATAAATTGATTGCACATTTAGCGGTATTGTGTTGGCTCATTTACATAAATTGGCAAGAATGCTTATTGCACTAACGTGGTTACTATATCTTACCTGTTGCCGTGGAGTCAATTCCGACTCATAGCGACCCTATAGGTCAAAGTAGAACTGCCCCATATAGTTTCCAAGGAGCGCCTGGCGGACTTGAACTGCCAACCTTTTGGTTAGCAGCTGTAGCACTTAACCACTACGCCACCAGGGTTTCCAAAGAGGTGAGCAGTTGATAAATAACATAACTACAATCATAAGCTTTTAACAGAATAATCTTTTTAGTCACTGAGAGACATTTAATTGGCGAGGAAAACCGTCACAACTGTATTGAAAGGCAAGTACTGAGAAACATTACAAAATGGAAAATATTCATAAAAGTAGGAGACATACCTTTTTTATATTACACTCCCAAAGTACAGATGAATGAAGAGTTGGACTTAGAAAAATGAATCCATAAACAGGATAAAATGTATGAAACTTCTTATCTGACTGCTAAATAGAAAAAGCCTATCTATGCTAAAAATTACATTAAGAAAATGTGATGGAAATAACTGATAGCTTTAACCATATAGCTGGACATAAAAATTTTTAAATAAACACAAGATTGTTACCTATCCAACACCCACTGATAGAACTGGCATAATAAATAGAGTCGTTCAAAAAAATAAGAGAAAATGAACATGACAGGAAAATGGATCAAGGGCATAATTAATAATGCATAGACCAAAAGAAAACCTGCTGAAACTAATAAGTAATAAAAGAAAGATAAATTCAACAATCATAAAAAATAACTGATGCTAGTGAGTAGAAGAAAAATGAATTCATTCATCAGAGTCCTAACGTTAATTCTAATAAGAAAGTTGATGACTTATGAGGCTATGACCTCCTACCCTTATGAAAACTCTCATTATAAAAACTGTCACTTTATGAAAGTATTAATTAGTAATTGCAAGGAAATAAAGAGGTTTGTGAATTTGCATGGATTTGCAAAATCCAACACCATTATTTCTTTCCCGTTTAACTAATAACTAACGTAAACAAAATTTCTTTACTTCAAATATAAAAACTGAGTGCAGTTAACTTTGAAAGCAATTAGGATATTAATTAACTATTATTTCTTTTTTAAAAATACAGATACAACTTCAATATTTTCCCTATATATGTGTATCAATACCTATGTACGTCTTTACACAATGAGTTTATTAGTTAGCATTTCATAATCCCTTTTAAATAGTTTATTTCTTCCTAAAAAATATACAATTAGTTTAATTTCAAGTACTTGGGAAACTTTTTTTTGTTACTTGGGTTTTCACACACTGTTTGAATAATGACAGTGTTTTTTTTGTGTTTGTTTTGATTGGCAGAAGAGGAACTGACATTTCCTAGCTGCGTTTTATGAGTCAGATGGGAGTGGTTGGTGGTTCAGTGATAGAATTCTTGCCTTACGTGCAGGAGTCCCAGGTTCAATTCTGGCCAATTCACCACTACCTGTCTGTCGGTGAAGGCTTGTGTGTTAAGGAGCTTCCAGGCTAACAACATGGACTCGGAAGAAAGGCCTGGCAATTTACTTCCAAAACTCAGCCAATGAATGCCCTATGGATCCCATTGGTTCCGTTTGCAACCAGTCCTGGGGATGGTGTTTCATTCTGTTGCGCATGGGGTCTCCAGGAGTCGGGGGCTGGCTCCATGGCAGCTGACAACCACGCTCCACTAACGCTTTGTTTACGTTATCTTATTTAGTTTCGCAGTAACTTAAGATAAGATGTTATGCCCATTTTATGAACGGGAAAACAGGCTTACAGAGATTCAATAACGCATAACAGGACTACAAGAAGGTGACTTTAGACCTTATCACAGATCCATACGAGTGCGAAGTTTGAGCTTCTTTAATGGGGACTCTGACGCATCAGAAGTTTTATCATTACTATTGAAGTGAGCTGAAATGAAGTTCTTGGCATTCTATTCGAGAAGAAGATTGATTTAATAAACAAATAGTATAAACAGGTCTCGGGAAATTTGAAGCATAAGCCTGGATCTTGCATTTAATCTTTGTGTGCCTTTGGGTAAGATACTACGAAGCTTCTGACTCCCTTTCGCCTCTCATGAAATAGCTTTATCAGATGACTAGATGAACTTTAAGTTTGGGGTGGTAATCAAAATATTTAAAATCAGTATGGCACAACAACCAATCAGAATCAGATGGTCAACCAGTTAGAACTGACACAAGTCCTAATAAACCAGTACCAAGAGAATTTGTGAACGCAATTTGTTTTATTTAGAGATCTAGAAGGCTTTCATTTGGAAACATTTTGAACACTTATTTTGGCTTATTATGTATGCATGTATTATAAGTGAACTTACTTTAACATCTCAGTTATTATTTATTTCCATTATATTAAATAAATTGATCTTTGAAATAAATTTCCTGAAGAGCCAATACTCATGTAAATTAAAAAAAAATCAAACCCCACAAAAACTAACTACTAATTGTGCAAGTACAACAATCATTACTGTATAAATTCTCATGACACAGAAATATTTTTAAGAAGAAAGCATCATATTTCTTTGGAATACTGTGAAACTGACCACAAAATACAAGCCACGGCAGAGCAACAGGCATCACTTTGTTGAATTTTTATTTTATTTTTTTAAAGGATTACATAACACACCTGGGAACCTTATTTATTAGGGTTTCATTTTTGTTTTCTCATTCCTGACCAAAGGAACAGAGGACAACAAATAAAGATTTTAGACACCACTTTCAAGAAGCACACAGGAAGCTACTAAATTTTACAGCGTGCACTTCTACCCAAATCCTTTGAAATAAAGTCAAATCCCACAAAAATCATCTAAAAACAATATCATGTGAATCACTGGACTCCAAAATGTAAATCTTAGGAAAAAAAGAGGGATTTTAAACAGTAAAATAATCAAGAGTTAAAATACACTCTCATTTCTAAAAAGAATTGACAAAAATATTTTTTCCCACATATAACTGGAAGTGAGGTAAGGTCATACAAACATTTGAGAATGAACAATAAATTAGGAATAACTTGCAGGTTCTAGTCCTAGAATTGACCTTGGAAAGGTCAGTGAACTTCTTCAAGTCTCTGCTTCCTCATATGCAAAATAAGAGGCTGTGGTTTAACCAAGTCACATGGATTTTGGTTCATTTAAATATTATCCTTGTGACTTCTAAGCTTTGAGATCTTGAGCTGTTTGGCCCATCCATCTCTCTGAGGCTAAATCATTAGTACATGATGTAGATACAGTTCTTATGGGATTAAAATAAAATGTCTAGTGTGATGACACAAGGAATGGTGCAGTGGTTAAGTACTCAGCTGGTAACCAAAAGGTTGGCAGTTTGAACCCTCCTAGTGGCATGGTGGGAGACAAGACCTGGTGATCTGCTCATATAAAGATTAGAGCCTAGGAAACCCAATGGGGCAGTTCTCTCCCCTGTCCTCCAGAGTCACTATGAGTGGGAACCATCTCAAAGGCACCCGACAAACAGACAGTATGATGACTGACATAGTAAATGCTCAACAGTTATTACTACAATGAACAGAGGGTGGATGTAAAGAACATTAACTTATATGGTCCCATTCAAATAAAATATTCTATGATAAAAGCCACATCTATACTTATTATATATATACTTATGCTACTGATCAATTTGCCTTTGCCAATAATTAGGAGAAACAGAGTTTTCAGATTTTTCTTTAACTGATCAGATTTAGGGATTATGACTGAAGAAACAACACTTGAATTTTACAATTCTAATATACAAATCAATCAACTGTTCAGGAATCAGGCATTTTGGTAAACTATTTGTTCAAAACCAGGAAGGAACTGATTTGGCTATAGCTACTACATAATCTATATGAAGTACACGTGTGAAGGACTCTAGGTTCTTGCCATCTTCTCACCTGGGATAATGAGAGGTGGAGAAAAGGAGTTAAGTGTTTCTGAGCTGGGATTACTGAGCATGACTGAAGATTGTTCCATGGAATGAACTCCACTCCCCTGTATGGGTAGAGTGAGTCTTTTGGGAGGTTTTCACCTGAAGACAAAATTATGTCAAAGTAATATAGAGCAGGGAAAGGATAGTTTTAACCTTAGCCCTGACAGAGGGATTCTAAAAGACAATTCCATTTCTTTTTTCTTCTCAAGCCTCTTCCTATATTTCTGTTACCTGGGACCTGAATTAATCCAGTCTCGCCCAAGACCTACACAATGGGGATGCTCTAAGCCAATCAATTTGTAAATGCCCATTTTGAATTCTGTCAATTGGGGAGTGGGCAAGAAGAGACAAAACCTGAAAAACTGAATTCACATCGTTACTTGAGCATCTCTGGCATGCCGGCTCATCAAATACTTCGGAGCTTCCTACCAGAGAAGCTTCAGGATAGGGGAGCTGTTCAAAAGGTTTTGGAGGCACTGCAGTTCAAACCAAACCCACTAACCACTTCTTGGAAACCCCATGGGGCAGTCCTAGTTGGTTCTACAGGGTTGGACTCGATGCAAAGGGTCTGGTTTGGTTTTTGGATACAACCACTATATCCATTCCACAACCTAGTTTTTATTCTCCTTAGATTTATATGAAGGATCTTTTATATCTTCTGACACTGGACCCAAATTTCTGTTTCCTTATATCTACTCTAAACATATCTCGTGTTTTCTCAGACGTCAAAATTGAATCAGAAAAGTCGAGGAGTTGCCATACTTAAAAAAAAATTGTCAAATGAAAACTCTATAGGTGTGCTCAATTTTTAGAGTTGATTACCATTGTGATGATGATATTAAAAAATTGCATTAATGATAACCTCTGTATTGTTTTTTTTAATATCGGTATATTCAGAATAAACAATGGCAAAAAGTTGTAATATATTGTAGAGATGCAGCTGTTTTGAGAAACTTCTTTTCATAATTTTGAAACAGAGAGAAAGTAACAAAATTTGGCTAAATTTAGTTAATACTGAAATTTGTGTCATTTTGAAATGAAAGGGGAGCACTGGAGGATCATAAAATCTGGTATCGATCTAAGCATCATCTGCTACTAATTTCAAGTCAAGGAGACAAATACCATAGTTTTATAATACAACGGTTTTGACTATTATATTGAGCGATCTATGTTTATACTTTCATAAGAATTTTATAATAATGAAGTAGTCTTATTTCACAAAAATAAGTCAGACCAACGTTTTCAAAATAAAATGTTACAAGATGCAAGTTTTAACAGTGGAAGAATTCTAATAACTTATGAGGATGCTTCATAGTCTAAGTTATAGAAATAGATCGTTAATATGCTCATGTTAATTAACGGTTCTTTAGAAAGACAGCAAAATTGTCCAGTTTTGGCAGATTTTCCAGGCTAGTTCATTAATTTAGGGGAAATTACTGTAATTATTTCAGTGGTGTACTTCCTACTTGTATTGTGAGTAAAATGGCCACTTGCAAAACAGCTTTAAGTGAAATGCTCAGAGTATTCCAGCGATGTTTTAGGTTGTATTTGTGAAATAAATAACTTTTTTTTTTTTAACACAGCACAGAAAATACCTTCTGACCACTCATGAGCCATAATGTATCTGATTTAAAATATTCCATATAAATTAAAAGCATTTATATTTATGTACATAATGTAATATAAAGAGCTATTTTTCTTGTTTGTGTATTTTAAAATATACTTACGGGTTATCCAATAGCAGTACTATGGGATTCAGTTCTTTCTTTGGTCTATAATATGCCCTGAGAGGAACAATAAAATTGTACAATCCATTTCCAGCTGTTTCAGCTGCAACTATAATTAGTTTATTTTTGAATCCATAGGCTTTTGCATCCTCATAGTAGTTATGCTGGCAACTCTAAAGAAAAATTACACAAAAAATGCCACTTTTATACTCCACTAAAATATAGTGAAAAAATTTAGGATAAATGAAAATGTAAAATTAACTTAGCAAGTAAATCTCTTACTTTCTAACAAATTTGAAAATAGCTACATTTTTTGTGCCTAGGCTGTAGTAAGAAATACACGTGTACTTAGACATGGAAAACACATTGTAGCTATGTAGCTTGATATCAGGAGTCCTGGTAGGCTCAATGGTTCAGCGCTCGGTTGCTAACCAAAAGGATGGCTAGTCAATCCCCCCAGCTGCTCCATGAGAGAAAGATGTGGCAGTCTGCTTCCGTAAAGATTACAGCATAGGAAACCTTATGGGGAATTTCCGTTCTACGCTGTCCTATAGGATTGCTATGAGTTGGAATCTGGTCAATAGCAATGGGTAAGCTTGGTGCTGGGGATGAACAAGGTCAGCAAGTCATGCATATGTTCTTTTATAAACGAAAACTTGGGGTTAGATGATTTCTGGGTATCTGTATTTTGAAAATCATCTACCTCTGACTTTCATTTCCAGAAACATAGTAATATTATATATTACATAATTAAATACCCTCAGATACATTTCCGGTACTAAAGTACCTAAAGTGATGGACTGAACAAAACAAAACCAAAAACAAAATTGAAAAATCCAACTGTCTAAATGCAGAGCTGAGCTGGCAAGATAATGATGGAAATATTCAAAAGCAAAATAAAAACAATAACACATTGCCAAAGCTCACTGTTGCCCTGGAGGTACTGTGCTGTTTCCCTGGGGTCTAGAATTTTTTTAATTTCATTGGACTTAGCATTACTAAAACAAGGCTATTTTAAACTAAATTACCTGCATGGAGAACTGTTCTGATCTTTCACCTCAATGTGTCTCTATATGCATTTCCTTTTAATTATTCAGGCTGAGATTAGTTCTTTTCTGTCAGTTTATCAAATGTAGAATAGACTTAGCCCTTTTCTTGTCAATAAAAAATTACTAAACCCTGGTGAGCATAAGTCACCATAATTCCAAAACCCAGTACCGTCAAGGTGATTCCGACTCACAGCAACCTATAGGACAGAGTAGAACCGCCCCATAGAGTTTCCAAGGAGCGCCTGGCGGATTCGAACTGTCGATCCTTTGGTTAGCAGCTGTAGCACTTAACCGCTACACCACCAGTGTTCAGCAGAAGCAAAAACAAACCAGAGAATCAGACCCACAAAGACTACAGATTCTGCTGTCTTTAGATTCACAATAGAAAATGAACATATTTAATATGTTTTTAAAAATAAAATAGAACTTTTAAAGTGTGAACAAAGAGAAAGACACTATTTAAAATATCTAGGCAGATGTAAAATATATATATACATAACTTCTAGAACTGAATAATATACCAATAAAAATTAGAAATACACACTCAAATTTGACTACAGCAAATTTGATGCAGTTGAAGAGAAATTAATGAACTGCTGGACAGAATTGAAGAAATTACCTAGATTGCAAGGTAGGGAAGAAAAGACATAGAAATTAAGATAGAAAAACCAAGGAACTTGGAAGATAGAGGAAGGAGGTCTAACATATACTTAGAATATATGAAGAAGAGATAAAGGAGAATCGGGAAGAAGCCCTATTTAACTCTTTGGTGACCCAAATATTTTCTGCTTTGACTTTTTTGTTAATACCATGTGTTTTCATTAACAGAAGCATTCTGAATCATTGAGTGTGTCTGGATTTTTGGCAGGCAGTATAAATTTTTTCTCTTGCTCCCTCCCACAAGCTTACCCCACTGGGGTCTACAGGTACATATGGTACATTGCAAAATTTCCATTTTTCCTACCAAAAAATTCAGACACCTCATACAATACACTGTAAAAACAGTCATTTGCAGCACACAACAATCTCTTCAGTTTCAAGCAGTGATAAAGGCCCCTGCCTTGTGGCTACATGCACTCTCAATGGTATAGCAGCTCAGCAATAAACTGCAGGGACTGAAAAAGTTCATAGTCCCTATACATACCACTAAGCATGAATAAAAAGCATGAAAGCATTAACTAAATATTGTCTGAGTATTTTCTAGAATCGGTGACAAACTCAAATTCCCAGCATCAGAAGTCCCAAAGAATCCTAATCCAAATAAAGAGAAACAGTCATACACCTTACAAAAAAAGTGTTGAAGAACCAATACAATGAGATCTTTAAAAAGCACCAGAGAGAAAAGGAGACACACCTATGAGAAATAACAATTAAAATGATGACTGAGTTCTCAATAGCAACAGGGAACACAGAAAGCAGTAAGTAAAATCTGTAAATTGCTAAGGAAAAAAAAAAAAAAAAAAAAAAAACCTAGTAATTGGACACCCAGAAAAACTCTCAAGAATAATGGTAAAATAAGGGCATTACTAGAGAAACCAAAGTTGAAAATTTTTACCACCAACAGAATCTGTCTAATAAAATCTGTAAAGGCTAGAATCTATGAAGTAGGAAAATGAACGTAGAAGGAAGGTCTAAGGTCTAAGAAAGAATGGGAACAAAGAAAATGGTAAAGAAAAAGTGCAACAGGAATTCATTGGAAGTATGACTGGGGAATTATTAACATCAGCAGGATCTGAAGTCATATAAAAGGATAAGGCCACTCAGGAAGAGGTCACAGAAGGTGAAGAGTGATAGGCTGATGTTGGGACCTTAAGAGCTTCAATATTTATGAGATAAGCAGAGGAAAAAGAACTACCTTCCCTAAAGGAAACTTAGAAGTAGCTCAAGCAGTAAGAAATGAACAACGAGAGAACAGTCTCTTGGAAATGAGGGAAGTTATTTTAGTGTTGATAAACCTTGGCCAGACCAGACTGCTGACACTGGTGCAGAATTACTGGGCGATGTAATCCCAAATCACACGCTTCACTGATGCAGTAGAGTCAGTTGGTCTCCATAACACCAAGGTGAGTACCCATTAACATAGTATTCTACCACCATCCAACCCAGCCTTACCTAAATAACTGGCAACCCTTGACATCACCTGCCAATTAACAACACTCAGAAACTTCACTTTCCTATATGGTAGGAAAGTCTTCTGGCTCTAAAAGATCCTCCATTTCTCCTCCCCAGATCATTATCTCTCAGGACTTAACCTTTCAGATGGAAGAGACTTCCTGCTTGGAGATAAAATATTTCCACTCTTTGGTCTCCAAATGTTTCTCTTTCTTTCACTGTGTATTAAAAAGAAACGAAATACCACCAGAGGTGAATTCAGGATTTGTGGGTTCTGAAGCTTATGTTATTTTGGGGATCCTCTTTAAGGAAAAAGCAGAAAATATTTTAAAGAAAAATTAGTCACAGGGTTTTGAAAGGAGTCAGTGAAGGTCAGGAATCTTATGATTTATCAATGTTCTGGAAAATACACAGCTAGACAGCAATATCAAATGCTGCGGAACAGTAAAGTATAATAAGGACTGGAAATAAATAAGGCCTTGAGAGATGGTGCTGTCCATCACAACGGGCCCAGATGAAGATTTGGGAGCAAAGGTAAAGATTCAGAAAGTCACTGCAGGAGGAAAAAGTCAAGAATCTTCTAATGTTCTGTTAATCTTTCTAAGAGTGACAGGAACACCCAAGATTCACAATGTTTATCATATGAAAAATCCAGTAACAGCAAGAGTATTAAGAAAAAATATTATGTGCTCACTTATTTATTAAATTCCCGGCACACTGTGTTAAGCCTTTTGCATGTATTAATTTACATAACCCTTACATAAGCCCTATTAAGGTAATATTAAAATTACACCCATTTTACAGATGAGGAAACTGAAATTTAATGGTCAAAAACTTGCCCAAGTTGCACAGCTTCTGGTGGAAGACCTGGGATTTGAACTGTAACTCCAAAATTTAGACTAAAAGGAGAAATTCCTGGTTAGAATTAGTGGCACATTTGAACCTCTAGAAAAGGTGTGAAGACCTTTTTTTTTTAATCTCCTTTCATATTCTTATGGAGGATAACTCGTATAAAGGTCAAGTCCAACAGCCATATTGTGAAAAAGAGTTAAGAAAAAAATCTTGCATTCTTGGACTCTCTTCTTTTTGGATGGATTTTCTAGAACATCCAGGCAGGAACCAAGAGCTACAGTAAAACATTTGGGACAGGAAGTATGAGACAAGACACTGATGATACTAGATTCCTGTCTCGTGAAAAATGAATCTTCCTGGCTAACATGTGGACTAGCTCAGCTCGTCATATCAAACGATTCCACGTTGAGATTTGAGGCAAAAATGTCTGAAAAAATAAATAGTGCACATTTGACCAAAGTTATTTCGGGGGGATTCTGGATATTAGGGATTCATAAATTTGATATTCTAGCATCTCTGTTTTCCTCTTTTAAAAGATGACTGGCTGATCCAATTTGGTTAATTTAGTACAAGGGTAAAGCATTTGGGCAATCTCTAGAGCATTTGGGAAAATAAACATTACCACTTTATGTTGCTATATTTACCTCTTAAAAGACAGTACCCTTCAAAATACTTTAGTCAAAAGACTTGACAAAATTATATAAATGCATATAATTGTAAAATGCCACATTTTGTTTTTGGAGAAAACAAGACCAACAAGTGCTTACCTTGTCTAATCTTAAGCAGCAAAATGGCACTTTTTCATGAAGGAGATGACAAAATGTGGGTGAACTTCCTATATATGGAGAGTAAGGGGGGTAGCCTTTAGCATACCTGTAAAACAATATGAAATGTTACCTGTGGGTTAGGCATGCACAGGTAGAAGTTTAAGTTATGGTCACATTTCTCTATTTTGATATTAGATGCAAGTAATTCTTTATGTTGCCATTACATTTTGATAAAGAAATAGTTTAGTTCAGCGGTAGGCAAATTACTCTCTGTGGGCCAATCACGTTTTTTGCGAGTTAAGAATTATTGTTAAATTTGTTATACGGTTCAAAAAAAGAATAATAATATTTCATATCATATGAAATTAAAATTTCAGTACCCATAAAGAAAGTTTTATTGGAACACAGCTGTAGTCATTCATCTTCATGTCATCTGTGCCTGCTTTCGTGCTACATCAGAGTTCAGTAGTTGCAGGAAAGACCATACGGTCCTCAAAACTTAAAAATTTTACTCTCTAGTCCTTCCTAGAAAAAAATTGTCATCTGCTGGTTCAGAAGATTTGGATATATTTTTGGAAATAGTAATATTAGTTTTCATAAAACTCTTTTAAAGCAAAACACACTTTTATTCTTCACTCTATCAATATCCTTAGCCATAGATGCATGACAGAAAGGCAACAAACGACTGAATTAATTATTCAGTTAAGTCTCCACCAAAAACAGTTTTTTTCTGTTTGTTTTTCTTGCTGGAATCACACTTAAAATATTATCAAAGACATTCAGTTTTTTTGCTGACTTTCTGTAGTCACCTGCACATTTTGCTATACTAATTTTCAAAATGGAACTATCAAAGAATGGCAGCATAAATGAAAACTAGGAAATAAAAAAATCAGTAGAGGCATAAATCCTTTCTCCAATATGGAAGCTCTTGAATTTAATAAAAATTCACTTACTAAACTAAGCAATTCCCAGAGCTACTTGAAACTAGATTTCAGACATCACGGCTGGCAGGGTAAAATAGAATACATCTTGCAAATTTACAAGATGAAAACACCCACTATTACTTCAACATCTCTTTCAAATTTTCTAGAAATAAAAAATTCTGTCAATTTTTTATTCAATCACACCCCACAACACTCTTTCCTAGAAAGATACTGGCTACTAAAACTTCTTCCTGTTCCCATCCTGGATTCCACATATATATCTGAGTACTCAAACCATTATGAATCTAATAATTCTATCCAAAAATCTGTTGCCTTTGAGTCAATTCCAACTCACAGCGACCCTACAGGATGGAGTAGAAATACCCCATAGAGTTTCCTAGGAGCAGCTGGTGGATTTGAACTGCCAGCCTTTTGGTTAACAGCCGAGCTTTTAATCACTGCACCACCAGGGCTCCAATAATCCTAGCACAGATGAAAAATATTATCTTGGAGAGTGGATTGTGTTCTGTAGGAACATCAAACATTTTTGTAATACATGGGGAAAATGTGTAGGATTTAAAAAAATAATCTTTCCAAGTTCCAATAATATTTTAGTTCACATTAGCTCAACTCAACATCAATTGATCATTTAATATATGAAAACATTGGGAGAAATGTTAGGATATGATATTATTGTTGTCATTACTACTAGTACCTCCACCACCCATTGCCCTTGAGTTAATTCCTACTCATAGCAACCCTATAGGACAGAGCAGAATTGCCCCATAGGGTTTCCAAGGAGCACCTGATAGATTCGAACTGTCGACCTTTTGGTTAGCAGCCATAGCTCTTAATCACTGTACCACCAGGGCTCCTAGCAGTAACTAATACTTAATGCTTACTCTGCATAAAGCAAGACCATTATATTAATTAATCTTCATATTAACACTCAAAAAAAAAAAAAAAAAACCATTGCCATCGAGTCAATTCTGACTCACAGCAACCCTACACTATGCGGTAGTAATTATACCCAGTTTACTGATAAAGAAATTGTGGGCCAGATAATTTGATCAAAGCTACTTGCTCACCATCAGTATATAGTGGAGCTGGTCTGTGAAATAAAGTCTTTCAGATTCCACAGTCAGGGTTGTTGATCACTGTTGTTTCCTCTACAAAGGGCAATACGGGATGTGGAATATGACATATAAACAAACTCTAGTGTAGGCTAAAATGTGATTAATACTATACAGGTTGGTACTGTGTTGCTATGGAAGCTTAGAAAAAGGGAGATGATATTTCATTTATTCATACATTCAAAACACTGTTGACGTATACTATAGGAAAAGACTCCGCTAAAAACTGAGATAAAAAATAGGCAAGGACAATTTTACGGAGGAGGGTGTATTTACATGTCATTAAACTGAATGTCAACATAGAGGTGGAAGAAAATAAATGTGGCAGGCACAATTTAATTTAAAAAAAGATAGAATTATGAAAATGTAGCTCAGGTCCTGGGAAAATTGGTATGCATCTTTTTTGTAAAGATAAAGAATAATTTAGAGAAAAATGAGGTTGGAAATAAATGTTGATGGCCAGAAATTCAAGGGCTTTGATTGTTTTATATAGTCAAGGCTGACACAAGCTAATCAGAAAGGTGTTTTGGTAAAAGTTATGTAGGAATGATTCTAGAATTTCAGGAAATGAGGACATTAGTTCCCCATGGCAGGCACAAAACCCAATAAATCTTACACCAAAGAATATCTAAACGTACTCTAAATTTGAGGATATTTCTTCATCTGGTGTAGTTTCATCTTCCGACTGATCGCTCAGAAGATCACATGTTTGAATTGATGATGTATCTGCAACCTCTAAAACAGGAGCAATGCTAGGTCTTCTCATCTCTTTGCCTCCCTCTGAAGGAAGAGACAAGGTAGGGCCACTTGCTGATCTACAGCTTGTATCTTGCAAGTCTATAGCCACAGTGCCTAAAACAAAGAAACACGAAAGTCTATCAAAGCATTTGCCATCCATATGACATATTTACCATTTTGCAATCAAATTAAAATAAAATGCAATCAATATAACTAAGAAGTATATTTTACATATACTTTAGTTCCAAAGGTTAATCATTTCTTTTCCCTAGATAAGAAATTCTATATTTGTAGGAGGGAAACCCTGGTGGCAGAGTGGTTAAGTGCTATGGCTGCTAACCAAAGGGTCAGCAGTTTGAATCCGCCAGGCACTCCTTAGAAACTCTATGGGGCAGTTCTACTCTGTCCTATAGGGTTGCTATGAGTCGGAATCGACTCGACGGCACTGGGTTTTATATTTGTAGGAAACTATATTTTTTCAGTCTAGCTCTGTAGCACAAAACATAAGATCTGTGAAATCCTAAAGTATTTAAAAAATTAATGTGACAAAGCATACATTATTTACATTTCTTTAAAAATTTAATTTTTGTTGTTGTTGGCCATTTCTATTTTGTGAATTTCTCATTATATCCTTTCCCACCTGTTATGGATTGAATTATGTCCCCTCAAAAATGTGTGTATCAACTTTGCTGGGTCATTATTTCCGGTATTGTGTGGTTGTCCTCCATTTTGTGGTTGTAATTTTATGTCAAAGAGGATCAGGATGGGATTGTAACACCACCCTTACCCAGGTCACATTCCTGATCCAATGTACAGGGATTTTCCCTGGGGTATGGCCTGCACCACCTTTTGTCTCTCAAGAGATAAAAAGGAAAGGGAAGCAAGCAGAGAGTTGGGAACCTCATACCACCAAGAAAGCAGCCCTGGGAGCAAAGCATGTCCTTTGGACCTGAGGTTCCTGCGCTGAGATGCTCCCAGACCAAGGGAAGACTGATGACAAGGACCTTCCTCCAGAGCCAACAGAGAGAAGGAGTCTTCCCCTGGAGCTGGTGCCCTGAATTTGGACTTCTAGCCTACTGGACTGTGAGAGAATAAACTTCTCTTTGTTAAAGCTGGAAACCCTGGTGGCATAGTGGCTAAGCGCTACTGCTGCTAACCAAAGGATCGGCAGTCGAATCCACCAGGCACTCCTTGGAAACTCTATGGGGCAGTTCTACCCTGTCCTATAGGGTCGCTGTGGTCGGAATCAACCCGACAGCACTGGGTTTAGTTGGTTTTTGGTTTTGTTAAAGCCATCTACTTGTGGTATTTCTCTTGCAGAAGCACTGGATGACTAGGACACCACCTTTTCTATTATCTTTTTTTATTGATTTGTAACCACTTTTTATATTAGGGAAATTCATATTTTACATTTATTCACTCATTCAACAAATAATTATTGAGTACCTTTTTTTTTTTTTTTAACTATGTGGCAAGCACTGTTCTAGACTTGGGATATGCAAAGAACAAGACCGACGAGGTTTCTACACATATAAATTTTATCTTTAAAATAACTAAGTCGAAAAATGGAAACCTTGGTGGCGTAGTGGATAAGAGCTACAGCTGTTAACCAAAAGATCAGCAGTCTGAATCCACCAGGCGCTCCTTGGAAACTCTATGGGGTAGTCCAACTCTGTCCTAGAGGGTTGCTATCAGTTGGAATTGACTCAATGGCAATGGGTACGATGGGTATATAAGTAGACAAATGAATGAAATCATTTTAGATAATGATAAATAACATACAGAAAATAAAACAGAATGTTGTGCTAGAGGACAGTGGTGTTGAGGGGTAGGAAGAGAAACAAACTACATTAGGTAGGCAAAAAAGGCCAAATCTGAAGTTATGACATTTGCTTTTCAATCTGAAAGACAATAAGGAGCACACACACCAAGCAAACAGCAGTTTAGAGCTAACATTTTAAGGTTATTTAATACGTAGGTGTCCCTAGGTGGCACAAATGGTTAAGCACTCAACTACTAACCAAAAGGTTGGAGGTTCGAACACATCCAGAGGTGACTTGGAAGAAAGGCCTGATGATCTGCTTCCAAAGATCACAGCCTTAAAAACCCTGTGGAACACGGTTCTACTCTAACACCCGTGGGCTCACTATGAGTCAGAATCAACTCAGTGGCAACTGGTTTTGGTTAAAAGTCACAATCCTTACATTGAGCTCCAAGGCCCTACATGGTCTTGCCCCTTTTTACCTCTTTGACCTCATCCCCTCCTACAGCGTTCCTCATTGTGTTTGAGCACAGGGGCCTCCACTGTTCCAGGAGCATGCCAGTCAGGCTCACGTCTAGGGCTCTTGTACTAGCTGCTATTTCCTATTGGAATACTCTTCTCCAGAATTCCACAGGGCTAAATCCCTCATTTTCTTCAAGTATTTGCTCAAATATCACATTTTCAATGAGGTCTACCAAATACCTCTTTTAAAATCTAATCTTCCCAAAATTCATAATCCCCTTTACTAGCTCTGTTTTGAACCCTCCCCCATATTACTCACCATTTTCTAACATATTAAATAATTTACTTATTTATTTTACATACTTTTTATTGCCTGTCTTCCCCCTGAAAAAACATAAGCTCTGTGAAGGGAGGGATCTTTGTCTGTTTATCCACAAACACTAGTAAGAGTTTCTAGAGGCATGGGAAGAAGACTGGGGGTTGATCCTGCAGTTCAGAAGAAGGAAAACAAAGGTACATGCCATGAAAGTGACAGCGGCCATGGAGAGCCGTGAACAGCTCTAGGGGGTATTTAGAGGGCACCATGGAGAGCCGTGAATGGCTCTAGGGGGTATTTAGAGGGCACCATGGAGAGCCGTGAACGGCTCTGGGGGTATTTAGAGGGCACCATGGAGAGCCGTGAACGGCTCCAGGGGGTATTTAGAGGGCACCATGGAGAGCCGTGAACGGCTCCAGGGGGTATTTAGAGGGCACCATGGAGAGCCGTGAACGGCTCTAGGGGGTATTTAGAGGGTACCATGGAGAGCCGTGAACGGCTCTAGGGGGTATTTAGAGGGCACCATGGAGAGCCGTGAACGGCTCTAGGGGGTATTTAGAGGGCAGATTTAATAGAATTTGGGGAATTATGAGGTATGAGAGGAGAGGGATGGTGAAAAGTCTGGGCTGTGACTTTACAAATAGAAGGATAATGATGCCAACTGTTTTTGGCTAACAAATGGAGGAGGAAATGATTTTCAGTGAGCGAAGGGAGATTAGTTCATTTGAATATACTGAGTCCGTTTTTCCTGTAAATACAATGAACAAATGGCAGTGACCAATAGGTAGTTGGATATATTGTTGTGAAGAGAAAATTAAATTAACAAATTAGGAAAGGGGCTCATTAGTTTATATAGGGCAATAGAATCATGAGAGCCAATTCAGGAAGAATGAATGCATGTGATGCAGACAAAAGACTATAGCGTGTTTCAAGAAGAACATGATTAATATTTCCATATGCTGTGGAGATGTCCACTGGATTTAGTAACAGACAGGACAGTGGTGACCTCAGCAAGAGGAGCTTAAGCTACACAGCTGCAGATGTCAGAATGAACTCAGTAGAGACACGGGTGGGAAAATAAGAATTAAAGACTGCACCTAAAGACAACTCTTAGGAAGAATTTGTCTTGAAGATGGCATGACATGAGGTTCACAAGTGTGTAGTATGTGTGTGTTCGTGTGTTCATGTGTGAGTGCTGGTACACAGATAGAGAAAATGAAGAGAGAGAAAGAGAGACTTAAGCATGTTACCGATAGGAATCGGCCGGTGATTAAAAGCAAAAACAAAACTGAACTTGTATAATAAGGATGAATTAAAATAGTATAGTCACTGAGAAAAATAAAAGACAACTGAGAGTATAAGTAGAAGTTAAGAAGGACACATGTTCCTTCGTGACAAAGAAGAAGCAAAAGAATTACTGAATGGCTGCAGCTTTGTAGGTGGTTTAGTGGCAAAATTTTAAGGAAATCCTTTCTCATCTTGGTCTATTTCTTTTTTCTTTTCTGTGTAATAGAAGTCAAGTTCAATGTTGCAAGGGAGATGGGTGATGGAAGGAGAGTTTTCAGAAGGATATAAAATATCTGAAAGATCCTTTTTTGATAATGGGATAGAGAACTGACAAGAGAAATGTATAAATGGTGAGTACTTATAGTCAGAAATATAAAATAATTATTGGTTGCATGTCTTTAATAAATGAATTAATTAGTGACTTAACAACTTAGAAATAAAGTCCTGTAAACCTAGTTCAAGGAGACCTGGGGCACAGTGGTTAAAGCTTTCAACTGCTAACTAAAAGGTCAGCAGTTCAAACCCACCAGCCATTCTCTGGAAGAAAAATGTGGCAATCTGCTTCCATAAAGATTTACAGCCTTGGAGACCCTATGGGGCAGCTCTACTCTGTCCTACAGGTTCACTATGAGTTGTAATTGACTCCATGGCAGTGGGTTTGGTTTTTTTGGTTTAAACCTAATTATATGTAATTTGTAATATATAGGAACCCCGGTGGCCTAGCGGTTAAGTGCTCAGGCTGCTAACCAAAAGGTCAGCAGTTTCAATCCGCAGGCGCTCCTTGGAAACTCTATGGGGCACTTCTACCCTGTCCTATAGGGTTCCTGTGAGTCGGAATTGACTCAATGGCAACAGGTTTTGTAATAAACACCAGCATATTTTAATTTTACTTAAAAATTTTTAGTAAGAATTATATTTATCGTTATTATTTTACAAAGAAAGTAATGGTATTTACAAACTTGTTTATACTTACCCATGCTGGCAATTATACTATGTACAGGTAATCTGGAAGGTCCATGATAAAATGTCCTTGATACATTGCTTTTTCTCTGCTGGTCTTGGTTCTTAAATGCCGAATTTTCTTCTTTGGTAATATTAATATAAAAGCATATATCTGTAGCATTCATAATGTATCGAGGACCTGGATTCAGCAAAATGTTTTTATTATCCTCTCTCCTAACACCAATCAAACAGACGCCAAACCTTAATTAAAAAAAAAAAGTTTAAGAATTGTAATTCAGCAAAAGTCTTAGTCTTTTCTTTTTTCAAATTACGTATTAAAATTAGTAAGACATTGTAAGACAGAAGAAAAATTAAAACCCCAAGTCAGAGAATTTTAAAATTTGAAAGAATCTTAAAATTTCAAGACTCTCATTTTTATAGGAAAAGAAACTATGGCTTTTTAGCGGGTCTTAAAAGTCAATTTAGTTGATTATGTCCAGTATTTTTAAAAAAATGAAATACAACTGAAACTATCACCATATGTCATACGGGAACAATATTGTTTCACTATTTATTTGTTTAATTTTTGGCATACCTGGTTTAATATGAAATCTTACTTTGGTAAAAAAATAATTATTTTATATATTTTATATATATACACACACACATGCACACGCACACACACATACACACCACCATCCTAAATGAAAGAAGCTTAAACCTAAACCTTATTCAGGGCACCTGAATTTAAGTACTTATTTTTAACATTTTTGGTTTACTCTGATTTTTAGAAAAAAAAAAAAAAATAGTCCTTAATAAGTGTGTGGCTTAATTAGGAGAAATAACAACTTTAAATATAACATATGTTACTTATGCTACTTAAAACTTTCTTATATATCGCTTTGGGCAATGTCCAAAATACAAATTGTCCTAATTATTTTTATTTCAATATTTCTTATATTGTTACAATATAAATGAACTTCAACAATATTTTCAAATAAAGACAGTATACATATGAAGAATCATATTAAAATTAAAGTTGCATATATATATTGTTGACTAGATATATTCTAAATACCAAAAGAATATGTTATAATATATTGATATATTTGTAATACTGATATTATTTTCATGACAGACATAATTTTTAACTTTTTAAAGTTAATATTTCTTTCTTTTAACAAAAGGAAAAATAATGACCTATGTTTGAATTCGAAGGCACTATCAATTTTTACTGGAGCCGTAGTGACACAGTAGTTAAGCACTTCGCTGCTAACTGAAAGGTCAGGGGTTTGTACCACCAACCACTCACAGGAGAAAGATGTGGCAGTCTGCTTTCATAAAGACTACCGCCTTGGAAACCCTATGGGAGGCCTATAGGGTAGCTACGACTTAGAATCAACTCGATGGCAACAGATTTTGTGTGTGTGTGTGGTTTATCATTTATTTTTAACTTATTTCTTTAGGCAAAGCAAGCTACCATCAGAATTTTTTTTAATGCAAACTTTAAAAAACAGTATTACTTTGTTAAAACTTTTGATCAATACTTTAACATTCAGAAGATTAATTTTCTTAGATTTGTGAATAGTGAAAAACTGATAGTGAAAAGGTTTATATAGTATATTCTTACTAAATTATAATTTATACCTGATAGTCTTAATTTGTTGTAGAGACAATAACAAAGGTCATAGCTCAAATATTTCTCAAATATTTCAATAATTATGTAAAGAAATCCCAGAATACTAGCAATTCACGAGCACCAGAATGGGTTACAGTTATAAAAATTTGGTTTAATTACATTTTAATATCACTCTGAAAGCAGAAACATACTTTTTGTGTGCATGAAAAGAGGCATATGTAAAACTCTTCCCTTCATATTCAGCAAAAAATGTGCTTTCTTCCAGAACAATGTGGTACACTTCATTCCCAGAGCATCTCCCATACATCTTCTGCCACTGTTCTGGTGATTGTTGGCCCTCCCTGCAACAAAAACACACACACATACACGCACACAAATAAAGATAAAAACACAGTGAATGTGGTTAAAAATGGTTACTATATATAATCTAGAGTTTTCCAAATATAAGAATCGGCCAACTAAGTCTAAAGAAGTATCTACATGGCACTGCAGATGATAGAAATACTAGCAAAGAGTTGGCAAAAAAAAGAAATTGAAATTAATATTATATATGTATAATGTTATATTAGTTTCAAAAACTCTGCAAGTATTATCAACCACTCTTCTGTCACTTTGTCCTAAGGTGGTAGCTTCCATGTTGCTGTGATGCTGAAAGCTATGCCACCGATATTTCATATACAAGCAGGGTCACCCATGGTGGACAAGTTTCAGCAGAGCTTCCAGACTAAGACAGACTAGGAAGAAGAACCTAGCAATCGACTTCTAAAAAAAAAAAAAAAATGGCTAGTGAAAACCTTATGAAATGCAGGGGAACACTGTTTGATACGTGCTGTAAAATGAGTCACTCAGGTCGGAAGGCTTGCAAAATACTACTGAGGAAGAGCTGCCTCTTCAAGGGAGAGTCAATCTTAATGATGTGGATGGAGTAAAGCTTTTTGGACCTTCATTCGCTGATATGGCACAACTCAAACTGAGAAGCAGCAGCTGCAAACATGAATGAGAAATCACAATGTGGAATGTACAAAGTATGAATCCAGGTAAATTGGAAGTCATCAAAAATGGAACAGAATTCATAAAAATAGATATCCCAGGCATTAGTGAGCTGAAATGGGCTGGTATTGGCCATTCTGAATCAGACAAGCACATGGTTGACTATGCCAGGAAAGACAAATTGAAGAGAAATGATGTTGCATTCATTGTCAAAGAACATTTCAATATCTATCCTGAAGTACAAGCTGTCAGTGATAGGATAATATCCATACACTTACATGAAGACCACTTAATACTACTCTTACTCAAATTTACACATGAACCACTAAGGCCAAAGATGAAGAAACTGAAGATTTTTACCAACTTCTGCAGTTTGAAAGTGATGAAACCTTCAGTCAAGATGCATTAATAATTACCAGTGATTGGAATGCAATAGTTGGAAACTAAGAAGAAGGATCTGTAGTTGGAAAATATGACCTTGGTGATAGAAACAACACCAGAGATCCCGCAATAGAATTTTGCAAGACTTTGGTTTTTGGGTAACGACTTACAGCAAATACATTTTCTCAAAAACATAAATGACGATGATACAGGTGGATCTCGAGGGATGGAATATACAGAAATCAAATCGACTAAATCTTGTGAAAGAGATGATGGGGAAGTGCAATATCATCAGTGAGAACAAGGCCAGGGGCTGACTGCATAAATGGCCATCGGTTGCTCCTATGCAAGTTCAAGCTGAAGCTGAAGAAAATTAAAACAAGTCCAAGAGAGACAAAGTACGACTTTGAGTATGTCGCACCCAAATTTAGATACCATCTCAAGAATGGATTTGAATTATTGAAACTAATTACTTAAGACCAGACAAGTTGTGGGAGGACATTAAGGACATCACACATGTGGAAAGTAAAAGGTCATTAAAAAGAAAGGAAAGAAAAGACCAAAATGGATATCAGAAGAGAATTTGAAACTTGCTCTTGAATGTCCAGTAGCTAAAGCAAATGGAAGAAATGATAAAGTAAAAGAGCTGAACAGAATATTTCAAAGGGCTGCTCCAGAAGACAAAGTAACATATTTTAATGAAATGTGCAAAGGCCTGGAGTAAGAAAACCAAAAGGGAAGAACACACTCAGCACTTCTCAAGCTGAAAGAACTGAAGGAAAAATTCGAGCCTCAAGTTGCAAATGTGAAGGATTTTATGGGGAAAATATTGAATGACACACACACATACAAAAGGTGGAAGGAATACGCTGAGTCACGGTATCAAAAATAACTGGTTGATATTCAACCATTTCAGGAGGTAGCATAAGACCAAGAATCAATGATACTAAAAGAAAAAGTCCAAGCTGTATTAAAGGGAATGATGAAAACAAGGGCCCAGGAACCGACTGAATGCCAAATGAGACATTTCAACAGACGGATGCAGTGCTGGAGGTGCTTGCTCATCTAGGTAAAGAAATTTGGAAGACAGCTTCCTGGCCAACCAACTGGAACAGATCCATTTTTGTGCCCATTCCAAAGAAATGTGAGCCAACAGAATGTGAAAATTATCGAACAATATTATTAATATCACAGGCATGTAAATTTTGCTGAAGATCATTCAAAAGCGGTTGCAGCAGTACATCAACAGGGAACTACAAGAAGTTCCAGCTGGATTCAGGAGAGGACATGGAACTAGGGATAGCATTGCTGATGTCAGATGGATCTTGGCCGAAAGCAGACAATACCAGAAAGATGTTTACCTGTGTTTTACTGACTACACAAAAGCATTTGACTAAGTGGGTCATAACAAATTACAGGTAACATTGTGAAGAATGGGAATTCCAGAACACTTAATTGTGCTCATGAGGAACCTGTACATAGGCCAAGAGGCAGTCATTCCCACAGAACAAGGGGATAGTGAGTGATTTAAAGTCAAGAAGGTGTGCTTCAGGGTTGTATCCTTTCACCATACTAATTTAATCTGCATGCTGAGCAAATAATCCGAGAAGCTGGACTATTTCAAGAAGAACATGCCATCAGGACTGGAGGAAGACTCATTAACAACCTGTGATATGCACAAGACACAACCTTGCTTGTTGAAAGTGAAGAGGACTTGAAGAACTTACTGATGAAGATCAAAGACTATAGCTTTCAGTATGGATTGAACCCCAACATAAAGAAAACAAAAATCCTAACAACTGGACCAATAAGTAACATCATGATAAATGAGGAAAGGATTGAAGTTGTCAAGGATTTTATTTTACTTGGATCCACAATCAAAGCCCATGGAAGCAGCAGTCAAGAAATCAAATGACTCATTGCACTGGGCAGATCTGCTGCAAAAGACCTCTTTAAAGTGTTGAAAAGCAAAGATGTCTCTTTTAGGGCTAATATGCATCTGACCCAAGCCATGGTGTTTTCAGTCACCTTATATGCATGTGAAAGCTGGACAATGAATAAAGAAGATGGAAGAACAACTGATGCCTTTGAATTATAGTGTTGGTGAAGAATATTTAATAAACCATGAACTAGCAAATCGGTCTCAGAAGAAGTACAGCCAGAATGCTCCTTAGAAACAAGAATGGTGAGACTTTGTTTCGCATACTTTGGCCATGTTATCAGGAAGATTCAGTCTCTGGAGAATAACATAACCCACTGCCATCGAGTCAATTCTGACTCATAGCAACCTTATAGGACAGAGTAGAAGTGCCCCATAGAGTTTCCAAGGAGCGGCTGGTGGATTCAAACTGTGAACCTTTTGGTTAGCAGCTGAGCTCTTAACCACTGCGCCATCAGGGCTCTGGAGAAGAACATAATGCTTGGTAAAGTAGAAGTGACCCTGATCAAAAAAGAGGAAGACCATCAATGAAACAGATTGACACAGTGGCTGCAACAATGGGCTCAACCATAACAGAGATTGTGAGAATGGCCCAGGACCGGGCAGTGTTTCATTCTGTTGTACATGGGATCGCTATGAGTCGGAACCGACTCAATGACACCTAACAACAACAATTGCATCTAATACTGATGGGTATGTTCAGTTGCCACTCATAAACTTCTACAGTAAATAGTTATTGAGCTCCTGCTATGTGCCAGGAGGTTCTAGATTCAAGAGTTATGTCAATTAACAAAAAGAGCAAAAACATTTTCTCTCATGGAGCTTTTAGTTAGTGGGGGAAGGCTGACAATAAACAAAAGAAATAAGCAAATTATGTTGTGTGTTAGTGGTAAGTGTTGGGGAGAAAAATAAATCAGGAAGGGAAATCGAGAGTTTTTTACGGAGTAGTTTTCAATTTCAATAAAGTGACTGAGGAGGGCCTTACTGAGAAGATGACATTTAAGCAAAAATCTTGTAGAAGGTGAGAAGGAAATGGTTAACTGGGAGAAGACAGCTCCAGGCAGCAGTACAGGTAATCCCCGTTTGTAGGTTCGCTTTACACCACTTCACTTTTATGAAAGACCTACGTAAGTACCAGTTTTAGCTAACCGAAAGAAATCCAAGAGGATTTTCGCTTTTACAAAAAAAAAATGGTGCCAAGTGGGAATAGCATTCAGCATTTGTTTTGCAGTGAGCCATTAAAGGGGCAGTGCACGCCCACAGCTGTGAGAGTGGGGTCACCAAGCTCCTTTCCCAGGAACTACACTCAGTATCTGAGCATCAAGCCACCAGAGCTCTCAGCTGTATCTGTGAGCATTTGTGTTTTATCCCGATTTATTTTGGTATGATTTGGTAGGTTCTTTCTGGGGCCTGGGAACACTCAAAAATTTCTCCCATTAAATTAATGGTAATTGTTTCTTCTTTTTACACCATTTTGGCTCAGGAAAGGTTTCAGAGGAATGCTGTACTTCAGGATAAGTGGGGAAACCTGTAGCAGCAAGTACTTCCCTGAGGCAGAGAAATGCCTGGCTTAACTCAGGATAAGTAAGGAATCTAGTTTGAGTGGAGGTTTGGGAAAGGGCAAAAATGAGGCCAGAGAGGAATGAACATTAATTCTTGCTAGTCTGCAGACAGAACGGACATATAAGTAGAATTTTCTTATCTACACGAAAAATACTTGGGACCTTGAGATAGATAATAAAATACAACATTAAACTACCTCAGTCTACTCGGATAAGGCTTATCCATTCCTACTCTTGAATAGCAGAGCCTCTTATGTTATCAGATACGAAAACAGAAATCTGAATTCTAAGACTAAAAGTTGCAAATACAATATAAAAGGTAATAATTTGCCACCACTAGATGGAACTGGAAAGCTGCTGGCCGTTCACAGGATGAGAAGAACTACTGTTGAAAATGTAGAGGATAGATAAATGCTATATAGTTTTCAAGCATTACCAAGAGTGAACAGAAACAGTGAACACTATCTGAGAAAGGATCTATTATAAGGAGAAATGAAACAGTACTCAAAATTAAATTTGAAAGGCTGACTGTTTATGAAGGTGAGCAAAATTCACTGCACTTAATGTTGGTTTCTCCTTCATTAATCCCAGTCTGATTTTTTTGCAATGCACACTAAATTTAAAAAAAAAAAAAATCAGGTAACCCTCAAGTCGATTCCGACTCACAGCTACACTATAAAAAAAAAAAAAATTTTTTTAATAGGACAGAGTAAATTGTCCCACAGGATTTCCAAGGAGTGGCTGGTACATTTGAACTGCTGAATTTTGGTTAGCACCCTTTTTTATGCAAATGTGCTAAATTCAAGCAGAAGCTAATTATTGAAAACAACAAAAACCAAATATCAAAAATTCTGAAAGACTTTTCATCTTTTTTTAATCTGTCAAGTGAAAAAATAAATTCATCTATCATGATTACACTGCATTTTCAGCTCTTTAACTCCTTTATTAAGAAAGTAATTTCTCACTGATTTTTAAACTGTTCTACTCCAGCAGTAATAAAAAATTATATCTAATTATACTTCTCTCTCTCTCTCAGAGCACAGCCTGCTTGCTTTCTGAATATCAAATGTTTAGCTTCTATTCATGTACTTCAAGCCCTGTAAACTTACATTATCTTGCTATACGGGTTCCTTTAATTTAGAACATCATATTGACTTTTCCAGGAGAGTTTTATTCCACAAGTATTCATGTTTAGAAAAATAGAAGTTCTGGAAGCTCTTATTGTTGTTACTCACTTTTAATCACTTTGGTATTTTTTTGTCATTTAAAAAAATTATAACTAGGAAGTTTCTTTGTTGCCTATCCATGTTGTCTTTTTCTTTATACTCAAGTTATGTAAACTAACTTTACTCTAGCTAAAAGACATCTTTACTACTCAAAATTAAATTTGAAAGGCTGACTGTATATGAAGGTAAGCAAAATTCACTGCCCTTATTGTTGGTTTCTCCTTCATTAAACCCAGTCTGATTTTTTTGCAATGCACACTAAATTAAAAAAAAAAAAAAAAAACAGGTAACCCTCAAGTCGATTCCGACTCACAGCAACAATATAGGACAGAGTAAACTGGGACATAATACATAACAAATCCATATTTAAGCAAAGTTTAAATTGTGTGCTGCTCTGTACTGTATATTGATCTTTCTGTTGATCAAAATGTATTTATGTTTGCATTTCCGAAATTTCTAATTATGAAATGTATCCACATGTGATTAATTTTTATGAATGAATGAATACCAAACCACATATTTTTTGACTCTTAATTCAGTGCTATTTTTTAGCATTTTACCTCCTTGAAAAGCTTAAATTTTGACCAGCCCCCCCAAAAATTCATGATTCCAAATCCTGAGCTTAATTAAAAGTTTTGAGGTCAATTTTAATAATTTATGTTATTTAACTTTGTTAATGTGTCATTTGTTGTTGTGTACTAGTGAGACTATTCTGGGAGAATATCCTCAGAAACCATATATCCTATAAGAATCTAGTAATTTACGTATATATAAAACTTAGGCAACTTGACAACAAAACGGCAAATAACCCAATCCTAAAATGGGCAAAGGGCTTGAATAGACATTTCACCAAAGAGGACATTCAAATGGTCACCAAATACATGAAAAGATACTCAACATCATTAGCCATCAAAAAGATGCAAATCAAAACCACAGTGAGATACAATTTCACTCCCACTTTAGAATGGCTAAGGTTAAAAAATAAATAAGTAAATAAAGAACAAATGTTGGCAAGAACTTGGAACCCCTACCCATTGCTGTTGGTAGTGCAAAATGGTACAGCCATTTTGGAAAACATTGTGGCAGTTCCTAAAAAAAACTAATAATTTCACTCCTTCATAAATATCACATTGCTTTTTAATTTTTTTTTTTTAATTATTCTTTTGCACCGTCCTGCAACTACAGGGAAAAAAAAAAAAAGCTCTTGTAAATATGTGAGTCAGGGCAGATGTAAGACAATTGGGAGTGGTCAGGCTTGTGTGAGTTGGTTGTTTCATGTCCACTGAAAGTCAAATTGAAAGAAAACGATTCAAAAGAAAAAATGTTATAGCATTCTGGTGGCAAAATTAAACCTATCTGCTAGCAGAATTTGGCCCACTGGTAACCTCAGAAGAACCCTGGTGGTGCAGTGGTTGTAGCGCCCAGCTGCTAACCAAAAGGTCAGCGATTCGAACCCACTGCTGCTCTCTGGGAGAAAGATGTGGCAGTCTGCTTCCATAAAGACTACTACCTTGGAAACCCTACGGGGCAGTTCTACTCTGTCTTATAGAGTCACTATGAGTCAGAATGGACTCGACGGCAATGGATTTGTTTTTTCTCTCTCTTTTTTTTTTTTTTGGTAACTTCAGATCTACTTGTTATTTTTTAACTTTAAATAATATACTTGAGAAGAGTTAACACCACTACTACTAAAGGTATTTCAAAGCATAGAAAATGATGGAATACTACCTAACTTATTCAATGAAGCTAGCATATCCCTGATACCAAAACCAGGTAAAGACACCACAAAAAAAGAAAATTACAAACCTATATCCCTCATGAACATAGATGAAAATATCCTCAACAAAATTCTAGCCAAAAGAATTCAACAACATATCAAAGAAATAATCCACCATGACCAAGTGGGATTTATACCAGGTATGCAAGGTTGGTTCAATATTAGAAAAACCAGTAATGTAATCCACCATATAAATAAAACAAAAGCCACATGATCTTATCAATTGATGGAAAAAAGGCATTTGACAAAGTCCAATACCCATTCATAACACAAACTCTCAGCAAAATAGGAATTGAATGAAAATTCCTCAACATAATAAAGGGCATTTATACAAAGCCAACAGCCAACATCATTCTAAATGGAGAGAGCCTGAAAGCATTTCCCTTGAGAACGGAAACCAGACAAGGATGCCCTTTATCACCGCTCTTATTCAACATTGTGCTAGAGGTCCGAACCAGAGCAATTAGGCTAGACAAAGAAATAAAGGGCATCCGATTGGCAAGGAAGAAGTAAAATTATCTCTATTTGCAGATAACATGATCTTATACAGAGAAAGCCCTATGGAATCCTCCATAAAACTACTGAAACTAATAGAAAAGTTCAGCAGAGTTTCAGGTTACAAGATAAACATACAAAAATCACTTGGATTCCTCTACATCAACAAAAAGAACATCGAAGAGGCAATCACCAAATCAATACCATTCACAGTAGCCCCCAAGAAGATAAAATACTTAGGAATAAATCTTACCAAAATATAAAAGACCTATACAAAGAAAACTACAAAGTACTACTGCAAGAAACTAAAAGGGACCTACATAAGTGGAAAAATATACCTTGCTCATGGATAGGAAAACTTAACATAGTAAAAATGTCTATTCTACCAAAAGCCATCTATATATACAATGCACTTCCAATCCAAATCCCAATGACATTTTTTAACGTGATGGAGAAACAAATCACCAACTTCATATGGAAGAGAAAGAAGACCTGGATAAGTAAAGAATTACTGAAAAAGAAGAAGAAAGTGGGAGGCCTCACTCTACCTCATTTTAGAACCTATTATACAGCCACAGTAGTCAAAACAGCCTGGTACTGGTACAACAACAGGCACATAGACCAATGGAACAGAATTGAGAACCCAGATATAAATCCATCTACATATGAGCAGCTGATATTTGACAAAGGCCCAGTGTCAGTTAATTGGGGAAAAGATAGTCTTTTTAACAAATGGTGCTGGCATAACTGGATATCCATTTCCAAAAAAATGAAACAGGACCCATACCTCACACCATGCACAAAAACTAACTCCAGGTGGAACAAATCCTAAACATAAAGACTAAAATGATAAAGATCATGCAAGAGAAAATAGGGACAACCTTAGGAGCCCTAATACAAGGCATAAACAGAATACAAAACATTACTAAAAATGACGAAGAGAAACCAGATAACTGGGAGCTCCTAAAAATCGAAAACACCTTTGCTCATCTTGGAAACCCTGGTGGCGTAGTGGTTAAGTGCTACGGCTGCTATCCAAAGGGTTGGCAGTTCGAATCCGCCAGGTGCTCCTTGGAAACTGTAAGGGGCAGTTCTACTCCGTCCTATAGGGTCGCTATGAATCGACTCGACGGCCCTGGGTTTGGCTGGTTTTTTTATGCTCGTCTAAAGACTTCACCAAAAGAGTAAAAAGACCACCTACAGACTGGGAAAAAATTTTCCCAGCTATGACATCTCTGACCAGCACCTGATTCTAAAATCTGTATGATTCTGTTAAAACTCAACCACAAAAAGACAAACAACCCAATTAAAAATTGGGCAAAGGATAAGAACACGCACTTCACTAAAGAAGATATTCAGGCAGCTAACAGGTACATGAGAAAATGCGCTCGATCATTAGCCATGAGAGAAATGCAAATTAAAACTACCATGAGATTCCATGTCACTCCAACAAGGGTGGCATTAATCCAAAAAACACAAAATAATAAGTGTTGGAGAGGCTGTGGAGAGATTGGAACTCTTATACACTGCTGGTGGGAATGTAAAATGGTACAACCACTTTGGAAATCTATCTGGCATTTCCTTAAAAAGTTAGAAATAGAACTACCATACAACCCAGAAATCCTACTCCTCGGAATATATCCTAGAGAAATAAGAACCTTTACACAAACAGATTTATACACACCCATGTTTACTGCAGCACTGTTTACAATAGCAAAAAGCTGGAAGCAACCAAGGTGTCCATCAACAGATGAATGGATAAATAAATTATGGTATATTCACTCAATGGAATACTACACGTCGATAAAGAACAGTGATTAATCTGTGAAACATTTCATAACATGGAGGAACCTAGAAGGCATTACGCTGAGTGAAATCGGGCAGATGCAAAAGGACGAATATTGTATAAGACCACTATTATAAGATCTTGAGAAAAAGTTTAAACTGAGAAGAACACATTCTTTTGTGGTTAAGAGAGGGGGGAGGGAGGGAGGGGGAGGGGTTATTTACTGATTAGATAGTAGATAAGAACTACTTTAGGTGAAGGGAAGGTCAGCTCAACTGGACTGGACCAAAAGCAAAGAAGTTTCCGGGATAAACTGAATTCTTTGAAGGTCAGTGGAGCAAGGGCAGGGGTTTGGGTACTATGGCATCAGGGGACATCTAAGTCAGTTGGCAAAATAAATTCTATTAAGAAAACATTCTGCATCCCACTTTGAAGTGTGGTGTCTTGGGTCTTAAATGCTAACAAGCGGCCATCTAAGATGCATCGATTGGTCTCAACCCACCTGGATCAAAGGAGAATGAAGAACACCAAGCTCACAAGATAATTTTGAGTCCAAGAGACAGAAAGGGCCACATGAACTAGAGACTTACATCATCCTAAGACCAGAAGAACTAGATGGTGTCTGGCCACAACCGATGACTGCCCTGACAGGGAGCACAACAGACAACCCCTGAGGGAGCAGGAGAACAATGGGATGCAGACCCCAAATTCTCATAAAAAGACCAGAGTTAATGGTCTGCCTGAGACTAGAAGAATCCTGGCGGTCATGGTCCCCAAACCTTCTGTTGGCGCAGGATAGGAACCATTCTTGAAGACAACTCATCAGACATGGAATGGACTGGACAATGGGAGAGAGATGCTGATGAGGAGTGAGCTACTTCTATGAGGTGGACACTTGAGACTGTGTTGGCATCTCCTCTCTGAAGGGGAGATGGGAGGGTAGAGAGGGTTAGAAACTGGCAAAACAGTCATGAAAGGAGAGACTGGAAGAAGGGAGCAGGCTGACGCATTAGGGGGAGAGTAAATTGTAGTTTGTGTAAGGTGTATGTAAGTTTATATGTGAGAGACTGACTTGATTTGTAAACTTTCACCTAAAGCACAATAAAAATTATTTTAAAACAAATAATAATGTACTTGAAACTCTGTTCCATCAAGTACAGATGCAATCTTTCGACTCCCCATTTTGTAAACTGAGGATATTAGTTATTCTCTTACCTACCACATTTTCTCCCCACTTTTATTCCCCAAGTTTTATTTGCTGTATAGTTAATTTTATATTGTTGAAGTTGTAAATATTTGTATTTTGTGCACTAACTATAAACAAGTCATCTGGAGCAAAAGAGAAAGAAGGAAATCCAGGAATCAGAGAAAGAAATGGACTACAAGACTAATTGTCTCCCTGAACCACTGCCTCCTCTACCTTGAAATCAGAAGGACTAGTGGTGCCTGGCTACCACTACTGAATGTTCTGAGTAGGGACACAGCAGATGGATCTTGACAGAAAGGAGAAAAATGTGGATCAGAACTTCAAATTCTTAAAGAATCCAGAGTTTCTAAACCAACTAAGACTGGAAGAATCTGCTAAACTATTGCCCTAATATACTCTTTAAGCCTTGAAGTGAAACTACCCCCTGAAAGTACCTTTTAACTAAATAGCATGTTAGCTCAAAAATTAAAGAATGTCATCCTTGAGTACTGCATCCTTTTAAACAATTATCTACATGAGATTAAACTGACAACAGTTACTCTAAAGCATAGATGGGAAGTTTGGGGAGCTGTGAGACTAAGTTAGTGGGAGTGAACAATTAGAAACAATGAGAATGTTGACACAATGTAAAGACTGTAGCCAATGTCACTGAACATTATGTATACAAACTGTTGAGTGGACACATGTTTCGCTGTGTATAAATTCACCAATAATACAATAAAATGTTGAAAGAAACTGTAGAGAACAATGAGTGGTGATTCTGCTGTTGTGATTATTGCATTATAGTTAACTGCAGAATCAAGTGGAGTACTATACTTATATAACCCTTTAAGCAGTTTCCTGAGATACTCAAAAGTGAATGTTTGTATAACTTATTTTACTTACTGACAACTTACTGGGCAGTGTTATAGCACGTTTGACTTTGCTTTATCATAGATTTTTAATCTTAGAGTTGATGATTGTGTTTCATTGGGAGAGGAAAAAGATGCCCCCTTTGCCACAAGTCATCTTATATATTGATTTTACTGAATTCTCGCTCTCTTGTTGAGACTCAATACCTGACTTTTTAAATTTGGACCCATTGTTTCATATCTCTATCATAACTTCGTAGTGTGGTAGTAGAGGTTGTTCATGCAAGTTTAGTCTAGAAAGAGGCTAACATTCTTGCTTTCCCAATGGCTCTGAGGACTATCCATATTTCTTCATAATTATCTTTATGTTTGTTGCTGTTTATGTTGTTAGGTGCCACCCAGTTGGTTCCAACTCACAGCAACCCTTTCTACAACAGAATGGAACACTGCCATCATGCATCATCCTCACGACTGTTATGCCTGAGCCAATTGTTGCAGCCACTGATTCATCTCATTAAGGATCTTCCTCTTTCTTGCTGACCCTCTAGTTTACCAAACATGATGTCCTTCTCCAGGGATTGGACTCTCCTGACAACATGTCCAAAATATGTGAGACGAAGTCTCACCATCTGTCTTTCTAAGGACTATACTCACTATATTTCTTCCAGGACAGATTTGTTCCTTCTTCTGGCAGTTCATGGTAAATTCAATATTTTTCACCAACAACATAATTCAAAGGCATCAATATTTCTTTGGTCTTCCTTATTCACTGCCCAGCTTTTGCATGCATATAAGACAATTGAAAACACCATGGCTTGAATCAGGTGCACCTTAGTATTCAAGGTGATATCTTTGCATTCTAACACTTTAAAGAGGTCTTTTGCAGCAGATTTGCCCAATGCAATGCTTCATTTGATTTCTTGACTGCTGCTTCCATGGGTGTTGATTGTGGATCCAAGTAAAATGAAATCTTTGACAGCTTCAAACTTTTCTCCATTTATCATTTTGTTGCTTACTGTTCCAGTTTTGTGAGAATTTTTGTTTTATGTTCAAATGTTATTCATATTAAAGGGTGCAGTCTTTGATCTTCATCAGTAAGTGCTTCCAGTCCTCTTCACTTTCAGTGAGGAAGCTTCTGTCATCTGCTTATCTCAGGTTGTTAGTGAGTCTTCCTCCAATCTTGATGCCCCCTTCTTCTTCATATAGTCCAGCTTCTCGGATTATTTGCTTGGCATACAAATTAATTAAATATGGTGAAAGGATACAACACTGATGCACATCTTTCTTGACATTAAAGTAAGCAGTATCCCCTTGTTCTGTTTGAACAACTGCCTCTTGGTATAAGTACAGGTTCCCTCATGAGCACAATTAAGTGTTCTGGAATTCCCATTCTTTCACAATGTTATCCATAATTTGTTATACTCAACATAGTCAAATGCCTTTGCATAGTCAATAAAACACATGTAAACATCTTTCTGGTGTTCTCTGCCTTCAGCTGGGATCCATCTGATATCAGCAATGATATCCCTTGTTCCATGTCCTCTTCTGAATCTGGCTTAAACTTCTGGCAGTTTCCTGCTGATGTACTGCTGCAACTACTTTTGAATGATCTTCAGCAAAATTTTACTTGTGTGTGATATTAATGATATTGTTTGGTAATTTCTTCATTCTTTGGATCATGTTTCTTTGGAATGGGCACAAACATGGATCTCTTCCAGCTGGTTGGCCAGGAAGCTGTCTTCCAAATTTCTTGGCATAGACCAGTGAGCACCTGCAGCACTGCATCTGTTCATTTAAACAACTCAGTTGGTATTCTGTCAATTCCTGGAGCCTTGTTTTTCGCCAATGCCTTCAGTGCAGCTTGGACTTCCTCCTTCAGTGCCATCGGTTCTTGATCATATGCTACCTCCTGAAATGGTTGGACTTTGACCAATTCTTTTTGGTACAGTGACTCTGTGCACTCCTTTCATGCTCTTTTGATACTTCCTGCATCATTTAGTATTTTCCCAGTAGAATCCTTCAATATTGCAAATCAAGGCTTGGTTTCTTTCTTTAGCTCTTTCAGATTGAGGAATTCCGAACATATTCAGCCTTTTCATTTTCTAACTCCGGGTCTTTGCACATTTCGTTATAATCCTTTTTTTATTTTTTATGTCTTCTGGAGCTGCCCTTTGGAATCTTCTGTTCAGCTCTTTGACTTCATCAGTTCTTCCATTCGCTTTAGGTAGTCTACCTTCAAGAACAAGTTTCAGAGTCTCTTCTGACATCCGTTTTGGTCTTTTCTTTCTCTCCTTTCTTTTTAATGATCTCTTGCTTTCTTTTTGTTTGTTTTTTGCTTTCTTCATGTGTGATGTCCTTGATGTCATTGGATAACTCATCTGGTCTTCAGTCATTAGTGTTCAATGCATCAAATCTATTTTTGAGATGGTCTCTAAATTCAGGTGGTATATACT
Source organism: Elephas maximus indicus (assembly GCF_024166365.1). Taxonomy (NCBI): domain Eukaryota; kingdom Metazoa; phylum Chordata; class Mammalia; order Proboscidea; family Elephantidae; genus Elephas; species Elephas maximus. Next base: position 62,696,744 of record NC_064842.1, read on the forward strand.
CAAGGTCATACTTCAGCTCTAGTGGACTTGTTCTAATTTTCTTCAGCTTCCACTTGAACTTGCGTCAAAATAACTGATGGTCTGTTCCACAATCAGCCCCTGGCCTTGTTCTATCTGATGATATTGAGTTTTCCATTGTCTCTTTTCACAGATGTAATCAATTGATTCTCAAGTATTCCATGTGGCAAGGTCCACATGTATAGTTGACAATTATGTTGTTGAAAAAACGTATTTGCAATGAAGAAGTCATCGGTCTTGCAAAATTCCATCATCTCTAACATCCTTTCTATCACCAAGGCCATATTTTCCAACTACTGTTCCTTCTGCTTTGTTTTCTACTTTCATACTATAATCACAGTAATTATCAATGCATCTCGATTATATGTTTGATTAATTTCAGACTGCAGAAGTTTGTGAACCTCAGTTTCTTCATCTTTGGCCTTAGTGATTGATGTGTAAATTTGAATAACAGTCTTATTAACTGGTCTTTCTCGTAGTCGTATGGATATTATTCTATCACTGACATGGTTCTACTTCAGGATAGATCTTGAAATGTTCTTTTCAATGATGAATGCAGCACCATTCCTCCTCAATTTGTCATTCCCAGCATAGTAGACCATATGATTGTCTGATTCAAAATGGCCAATACCAGTCCATTTCAGTTCACTAATGCCTAGGACATTGATCTTTATGTGTTCCATTTCATTTTTGATGATTTCCAATTTTCCTAGATTCACACTTTATACATTCCACATTCTGATTAAAAATGGATGTTTGTAGCTGTTTCTTCTCCTTTTGAGTCATGCCACATCAGCAAATGAAGATCCCAAAAGCTTGACTCCATCCACATCGTTAAGGTCAATTCTACTTTAAGGAGGCAGCTCTTTCCAGTCATATTTTGAATGCTTTCCATCCGAGGGGCTCATCTTCCTTCACTATATCAGACAATGTTTGGTTGCCATTCATAATGTTTTCACTAGTTTATTTATTTATTTTTTTTCTGAAGTAGACCACCACGTCCTTGTTCCTAGTGTCTCTTAGTCTGGAAGCTCCACTGAAACCTGTCCACCACAGATTACCGTGGTGGTATTTGAGATACTAGTTACAGAGCTTCCAGCATCACAGCAACATGCAAGCCACCACAGTATGACAAACTGACAGATATGTGGAGATCTTTATGCTTAAATTAGCTAAATAGTATACTCTTGTGTAGAGTTAAAAACCCTAACCAATATTTACTTTTCTCCCATTCCACAAGTTTTAAGATTTTCTTTTTTTCATTATTGTTGTGAGGTGTCCTTGAGCCAATTTTTGGCCCATAGCTACCCCATGTGACAAAGTAGAACTGCCACCTAGGGTTTTCTAGACTATAATCTTTACAGAAGCACATCCCCGTGTTTTTCTCCAATGAAACTGTTGAGTGAGTTCAAACCGTCAACATCTCAGTTAGAGCTGAGTGAGTTTGCACCACCAGGGCTCCTCACTACTAATATTTTGTAATTATCAATTGAATTGTGTCCCTTCAAAATATATGTTGTAAATCTTAGCACCTATACTTGTGAGCATCAGTCTATTTGGGAATACGGTTTTCTTTGTTATGTTAATGATGCCATATCACTGTAGGGTGTGTCCTAAGCCAATCATCTTTGAGATAAATATTTTTTTAAAAAAGCACAGAGAAGAAAACACAAATGGAGAAAGATTTGATGCCATGTGGAGATCATCAAGTTACTAAGGGAGAGAACCTGAAAAAGACAATAATTTTCCCCCAGAGAGAACAGAGTCTTCCCCTAGAGCCAGTTCCCTGAATTCCTACTTCTAGCTCCTAAACTGTGCCCAATGGTTAAAACACTCTGCTACTAACTGAAATGCCTGTGGTTTGAACTTACCAGAGGCTCTGAGAAAAGACCTGGAGATCTGCTTTTATAAAGATTATCGCCTAGAAAACCCCTACTCTGTCCTAAAATCTCCTGTAAAGATTACAGCCTAGTAAACCCCTACTGTGTTGCTGAGTCAGAATTGATTGTATGGCACACGAAAACAATAAAGTCATCATTTCTATTATAGCAGCATTAAGAAACTATAGGGTCACTAGGGGTCAGAATCAACTCAACAGCAGTGGGTTTGGTTTGGTTTCAAGAAACTAAGATACTATGTCTCTAGGGGTGGTTCTTTGTTATTTATTATGATTCACGGTGGAGACCTATTTCTTATAATTTCTTATATTTCATTTTCTCTATTCTCTTTTTGGGATCTCCCACTAAATCGGATATTATCTCTCCTGTGCGGCTTATCTTTTTTGCTTATTTATTCCATCTCTTTGCATTTTTATTTGAAATCCTCAAAGATTTCAATGACATTAACTTACAAGATTTTATTTAATTTCAGCAACCACTATTTTAATTTCCACAGGTTTTTTTTTTTTAATTTTCTGTTTCTCAACCATAACTCTTTTTTTAAAATCATCTTGAGAATAATAATTATAATCATTTTAAGCTACTTTGGATTTGTGTATTTCTTATGGCCTCTGCCCTCTTATTATTAAAGAGAAAATCAGCTCTATCATAATCATAATCAACATATTTTAGTTAAATATTCTAAAAATTAAAACTCTATAAACAAAAAAAGTTATTATCATTTGTATTCCTTTGACCATCATCATCTTTCTACAATTGCTCAATAGACTTCTGAACTATTATTTATACTCCTCTACTTCTCAAATATATATTTGAATCTCTTTTTTAGTATATATTTGTTTGCATTTACTGAGAATCACCGTGCTCCCAAAATATATATTTGACTCTTCTTTCAGATGCTGTGATCTTTTTGATTTTTTTTTTTGTTTGTTTACTAGCAAGTCCAAGACTAAGCCTTTCCTACTGACTCAAAACAATTTCTGTAATGACAGAGGTAGTTGATCTGCTTCTGGCTGGGAATATTCTCCTCATTTCATCATGCATGCTGATATTCAGCAAATAACAGGAGCAGTATTTCAAAATTCTGACGATAGTGAGATAATACTGATGTTGAATCAATTCCTTTATATGTGAATATAATTTGTTAGATGGCAGGCTTTACTTCATGGTGAACAAAAAGTCATCAAGCTATTCAGTCTGGGGCCTCACAAATGGCAGATTATACAGTGTTGAGTCCCAAAACCACACTAGCGGATAGCATATACTTCAGACATTTTCTTCAAATACAGTGCAATCTCTCACCCTTTCCACTTCCTTTTCCCTGATGAAACCTAAAGGTTCTTTGTTCCTTTATCATCATTTCAATGAGGGTCTCATGAGGGAGAGTAGATAAATGCATATGGTTATAAAAGCATATAGTTAGTAAACTACTCTGAACCAGGGACCACAATGAAGCATCCTCAGTGCATTTATTTAATTAATGCTTACTGGGCATCTATGCTGTAAAAATACTGAAGAAAGTTTAACAGTGAATAAAATATGTTCTTTACACTGAATGAAATTATAGCCTCGTAATTTAAAAAAAAAATTTAAAAACACAAAAACAGACCATAATACACGCTCTAGCAGAATATGATAAAATAAAATTCAATGTGAGGTCATGGATGAGAGGTACCACATTAAATTGGGGGGGGGGTTAAAAATATTCATGAGGAGAAAAAAAATTTCAATGTAGCAAAATTCTGTAGGACAGCAGAAGCAATGGTTTCAATTTGGAGATAATAACATTAAAAATTAGGTACAAGGTAGAAACCACAAAGTATATTAGGATCATGTTATCTGGAGCATAAGGAGCCCTGCTGGTGCAGTGGTTAAGTGCTCAGCTACTAGTCAAAAGGTCAGTGGTTCAAACTGAACAGCTACTCTGTGGGAGAAAGATGTGACAGTCTGTCTCAGTAAAGAAAACTGCCTTGGAAATTCTATGGAGCAGCTCTACTCTGTCCTATAGGGTTGCTGTGAGTTGGAATGGACTCTATGGCAATAGATTTTTTGTTTGTTTGTTTTATTTGGAGCATATTCTATGTATAAGAGAATCACAGCAGATAGGGATATAAAATCAAGACCAGGGCATGAAGGGCCTTAAGAAATAAAACTAAAGAATTTAAACCTAATTAGACAATGTACGTTGAGCTTTTAAAGGTTTTCCAAGAAGCGAATTAGCAAAACTATGATAGTATGCCAATTTCAAATATATTTACCAGAATACTGTTCCAGTTGATCTTCTAATAGGTGTGCTTACTGTTGTTAGATGCCATTGAGTTGGTTCAGAATCCTAGTGACCCTATGTACAACAGAAGGAACACTGCCCGGTCTTGCACTACCCTCACAATCATTGCTATGCTTGAGTCCATTGTTGCAGCCACTGTGTCAATCCATCTCATTGAGGGTCTTCCTCTTTTTTCACAGACCCTCTACTTTACCAAGCATGATGTCCTTCCCCAGGGGCTGGTCCCTTCTGATAACATGTCCAAAGTATGCGATACAAAGTTTCACAACCCTTGCTTTTAATGAGCATTCTGGCTGTACTTCTTCTAAGACAGATTCATTCGTTCTTTTGGCAGTCTATGGAATATTCAATATTCCTTGCCAACATCATAATTTAAAGGCATCAATTCTTCGTCAGTCTTCTTTATTCATCATCCAGCTTTCGTTTTCATATAGGACAACTGAAAAGACCATGGCTTGGGTGAGGAGCATCTTAAGTCTTTAAAATGACATCTTTGCTTTTTAATACTTTAAAGAGATCTTTTGCAACAGATTTGCCCAATGCAATGTGTCATTTGATATCTTGACTGTGGCTTCCATGAGTGTTGATTGTGGATCCAAGTAAAATTAAATCCTTTAAACTTTGATATTTCTTCCATTTATTATGATGTTGCTTATTGGTCCAGTTGTGAGAACTTTTGCTTTATGTTGAGGCATAATCCATATTGAAGGCTGTGGTTTTTGATCTTCATAAATAAGTACTTCAAGTCTTCTTTGCTTTCAGCAAGCAAGGTTGTGTCATCTGCATATCACAGGTTGTTCATGAGTCTTTCACCAGTCCTGATGCCAAATTCTTCTTCATGTACTCTCCAGCATTTCAGATTATTTGCTCAGCATATAGACTGAATAAGTATGATGAAAGGATAGGACTCTGATGTGCACCTTTCCTGACTTTAAACCATACAGTATCCCCTTGTTCTGTTTGAACGGCTGTCTCTTGATCTAAGTACAGGTTCCTTCTGGAATTCCCATTCTTTTGCAATGTTATTCATAACTTGTTATGATTCACACAGTCAAATGCCTTTGCTTAGTCAATAAAACACAGGTAAACATCTTACTGGCATTCTCTGCTTTCAGCCATGATCCAGCTGTCATCAGCAATGATATCTCTTGGTCTGCCTCCACTTCTGAATCCAGCTTGAATTTCTGGCAGTTCCCTGTCAATGTACTGCTGCAACCGCTTTTGAATGATGTTCAGCAAAATTTGACTTGTGTGTAACATTAATGATACTGTTCAATAATTTCTGCATTCTGTTGGATCACCTCTCTTTGGAATGGGCATAGATATGGATCTCTTCCAGTCAGTTGGCCAGGTAGCTGTCTTCCAGATTTGCTGGCATAGACAAGTGAGCACTTCCAGTGCTGCATCCATTTGCTGAAACATCTCAATTGATATGCAGTCAATTCCTGGAGCCTTGTTTTTCACCAGTGCCTTCAGTGCAGCTTGGACCTCTTCCTTCAGCACCACTGGTTCTTAATCATATGCTACATCCTGAAATGGTTGAACACCAACCAGTTCTTTTTGGTATAGTGACTCTGTGTATTCCTTTCATCTTCTTTTGATGCCTTCTGCGTTGTTTAATATTTTCCCTGTAAAATCCTTCAATAGTGCAACTCAAGGCTTAAATTTCTTTCTTTCTTTTTTTTTTTTTTTTTTATTTCATTCAGCTTGAGAAATGCTGAGCGTGTTTTTCCCTTTTAGTTCCCTATCTCCAGGTCTTTACCTATGTCATAATACTTTGTCTTCTTGAGCCACCCTTTAAAATCTTCAGCTCTTTTACTTCATCATTTCTTCCTTTTGGTTTAGCTACTTTATGTTCAAGAACATATTTCAGAGTCTCTTCTGACATCCGTTTTTGTCTTTTCTTCCTTTCCTGTCTTTTTAAGGACCTCTTGCTTTCTTCCTGTATGATGTCATTGCTGTCATTCCACAACTCATGTGGTCTTCGGTCATTAGTGTTCAATGCATCAAATCTGTTCTTGAGATGGTCTCTAAATTCAGGTGGGATATACTCAAGGTTGTACTTTGGCTCTCGTGGACTCGTTCTAATTTTCTTCAACTTCAACTTGAATTTGCATAAGAGCAATGGATGGTCTGTTCCACAGTTGGCCCCTGGCCTTGTTCTGACTAATGATACTGAACTTTTCCAAGATTTCAATTAGCAGATGTAGTCAATTTGATTCCTGTGTATTCCACTAGGCGAGGTCCATGTGTATAGTCACCATCTGTAGGTGTGCTTAGAGAAAGCATTTCTCATATAGCCAAACAAATTTTTGATACACCTAACAAAATGTCTTTATGTTGAGATTTGCAGCGTACATTAACCTACATAAAAGAAAAATAAGAGTGACTTCAGGTGTAGCATTTCTTTTTTGTGTGTGTGATTACCTCCATTCAGACATCCAGTCTTGAAGTAGTTTAGTTTATTCCCATGGGGAAAATTGAGAAAGGATCACCAGGGGTATACAGGCAATACCATCTTTCTTAATTTCTAAGGTTAATAAGGCAAGTTTCTCTGGAACCAGGAGAACTATTTGCACAGTGGGAACAATTAACAACTTGTAAGATGTGTTCCAGCAGAACTAACGGCATCCCCTACACCCACATCCAAGAAAATCCATAGAATTTGGAACACGGTAGTGAGAGACGGGAGAGTTTTAGAAGAGCAAGTAAGAACTGTTGTGCAGTTTCTTGATGTAGCTATATCCACATCACACTTCCATCCATAGCTGAATGTGAAAAGGAAAGTAAAAATATGGGAAGGAAATACAAAGAGGTCAGAAATCAGGAAATTTCAGCAGCAGAAAGGTCCACATTCTTTCCCAGGCTGTAGTTAGCTAAAAAGCAGCCTATGCTGAGCCTTGAAGCAGGGTAAAAGGGTTGGTAGGCTGATGCAGCCAGATAAGAGGCACCTACACACCCTACCCTCTCCCTCTCACAAAAATACACCGGAAAATGAGTTTAGCAAAAAGATACCTATATATATTCTATGATCCCATTCATGAGCTAATGTATAAACCCAAGACGTAAACTTTGGACCCTAAGGAGACACCAGAGGGATGTGAGTGGAGAACTTGCCATGGGTACCTAATGGCAGTGGTATCTCAGTGGGACTCTTCATAAGAAAGTTCTCAGGGGTAACAAAGTTGGGCAGATGTGTACCCTCAATGCATCTAGTGTTAAGCACTGGCTTACCAAGAAGCCAGTCAGGAGATGAAGAGTGGACAGTTACACTGGCTACATGAGAAGAATATGAGACCAGAAGAAAAAGATACACTTCCCACCGACTGCTGCAGGAAAGTCACTGGGGTGTTAATGGTGTGGGACATTAGTGGCTGGAAGGAGAAGCGTGGTTTGGAGAAGCTGATAATACTCTCAAATTTGACTGAACAATTGAAATTTTTTTAAACTTAATTTGCTTGAAACCCTACAGATTGATCTACTAATGGAAATTGGGGCTCAGATATATAATATTACCTCCATTTAAGTTCATTTTCTTACATCCCAAATGTTAATTGGCTAAAACATTATAGTAACCAAACATACTATTATTATTTTTAATTTTTGTATGTTTCATTCTAAAAGGAAACCAAAGTGCCTCTCATCCTCACCAGTACTCCATTTAATCCACCTAACAGGACAGAGGTTATTGAACTGGATTTGCCAGATTACAAAATATAATACTGGATAACCATTTTATAGTGCAAAACTTTTCAACAGAGTTAAAGATAGCTCATTTGAGCAAGCTTCCCTTTTTTTCCCTTTCATGCAGTCAGAGTGGTAATTATAATCTCTCATTTTTTGGAAACTTTCTCTTCCTCCCACACGGCAGCTGATTCTCTGGGTCCTCTGTAACCAGTCTAGCATTAAAGGCAGAAAAGTGTCTCACTCTCTTTTGGTCTCTCCCTCTTTCCTTACTTCCTTCCCTGTGGTCTTTCTTGTTCCTTTTTGTGGTCACGGTGAAAGACATTGGATTCTGCCTTTCTCTCATCACAGTATTTAAAATTGGAGATGCTGTGGATGTAGGCAGGGCCAGATTAAGGCATTTGTGGTGTCCCCTTCTCTTCTTACTCATGCATTTGGACAGGGTATGTGAGATATATATGTGTGTGTTTGTGTGCGTGTGTGTGTGTGTGTATGTGTGTATATTGGGTAAATATTGGGAGAAAGTAGCAAGAGTTACACTCGACATCCCACCCCCACCTTGCGTTTAATAGAAATAGTACCCTCTCAAGAGACAGCTGAGATAAGGAGTTTCAATTACATGGGCGTGGACTGTAGGAGACAGATGTCAACAAAGTTGTTGAAGTGGTAGGGGCCTCATAGCTTCAACAACCTTTCGAGCGGGCACTCTCATGACCCTGTGTGAACTTTACTTCCAAACGGCACATTCTCACACACCAGAGCTGGTATCAATTTCATTTAGTGTCCTGCCAGTTCCCTTCCGCTGCAGCGCTCGCTTTTCCTTGTGTCCTGTCTGCTTGGTGTCTTTGGGTCTTTACTTTGGACAACTGGTGCCCATGTTTTGTTAATGCCCTAAGCACGTATTTAACTTGCTTATTGGGTAATCCATCCCTGGCTTTAGGGTTATAATAGACAAGGAAGGTCTCACAGCTAATTTGGATCAGAGGTCACTGGCCTCACTGAAGCCAGAAGAACTCTGGCACCTTCTGGATGAACCACCCCAGATCACTGGAGTTCTGCTTGGGAATTGGGTTCAAGGTGCTACGGTAAAACAAAGTACGGCTTTGCCTTCTATTGACCTTGCTCTTTGTTATTCTTCAAAAATATTGTTTTCTTTAAGACTTTTCTGGGAGGGATTCTCCAGTCAAAACACTGTTTGAAACCCACTTAAAGCACTTTCACATCAAGCAGATTCATATGTTTAAAAATAAATGTTTAATTCCTCAGCCTTCTTTTGTCTTTCAGGATCGTAGGTACTATGGAGAATGCTGGCCAGTTATTTGGTAGGCTGTCCTTTAATTTAAGTTTGTCAGATGTTTTTCCTCATTAGGGATTTTTGGCAAGACTACCAGGGAAATGATGTTGTATCCTCAGTGCATCAAATCAAAAGGCACAGGATGTCAGCATGTCTTTGTATTGGTGACGTTTACTGTGATCTTTTGGTTAAGAAACGGTAAAGTTTCTATTTTTCCCTCACAGCTATTAAATATGTTGAGGACACGTGTTGACACCACACAATTATCCTGTTTTACTTCAAACTTTCACCCATTAATTTTAGCACCCATTGAGGAAACCTGTTGAAACAATTATTACTAAGGAGTTTACATAATGGTGACATTTGGCTAACATCACCTATTAGAACATTTCTATTTCTGTCTTTCCTTCTATATTTATTAATAGAAATTCTTTGATAGGAAATAGTTATCCCTTCTCTCCCATTTATTTACTCCATCATTTATTTATATGAGCAGGAATTCACAGATATTTATTTTCTATTATAGGCTAAAAGACGCTACCATTATTATTTATTTTGTTGCTCAAATTGCTTCATCTTGGGCCATTAGGAGCTCCTTCAGGTTGGCTCTTGGGTCATTTTGAGAAGCCTCCATACTTTTCTGAACAATTTTTTACTTTGTCACACCATAATATTTTCCAGGCTCATTGTATTTTCCCTACCACAATCCAGGTATCAACCACTACTACAAGGAGCACTGATTCCTTTTATTGGCAAATTATTTTTAGTAACGAGTGTCTGAATATTAGATGTGCTCTTTGCTACTAGGCTGTCATTACCTCTAGGTTGTTTGAGTGAAGAGAGCTAGAATTCTATGTATATAGATTAACATACACACACCACACCTGTATTTCTCTACCTATATTTGTGTATACTGGTATTAAAAACCATGAGTTTACGCTGATTCCAATCTCTCCCACAGGAATTGTCACAGAGTGGAGGGGTGGAGGAGGCTAAGGACACACACACACACACAAAAACACAACTAAATGCAGTGTGGGATCCTGGAACAGAAAAGGGACATTAATGAAAAAATGGAGAAATTCAGATTAGGTTAATAGAATTGCACCAATGTTAATTTTCTAATTTTGATAATTACAGTATGATTATGTAAAATGTAAATGTTAAACCAGCGCCCACTGAATTGACTCGTGGTGAACCTATGTATGTCAGGGTAGAACTGTGTTCCATAGGATTTTCAGTGGCTAATTGTTCAGAAGTAGATGGCCAGGTGTCTCTGGGTAGACTTGAACCTCCAGCCTTTCAGTTAGGAGCTGAGAGTGTTAATCCTTTGCACCACCCAGTGACTCCAAAGGGGAGCTCTTATGGGAAGGGTATGTGGGAGCTTTCTGTATTATTTTTGCAAATTTTCTCTAAGTCTAAAATTAGTTACAATAAAAAAGTTAATAAAAGGCATTAAAAACATAATGCTTCAGCCAGCAATTTCAGATCTCACTGGAGTACATAATTTTATTTTTCATTAAAACTCTAATGTCCATCCAAAAACATCATTAGCCGAGCTTTGGAAAGCCAATTCGCCGACTGTGTGAAATAGCAGAACCACTATTTATACGCCACTCACAAATTAACCACCCTGCACTCTGGGCTCAATGAGCTCCCACTGCAGTTCAACTATTAAGCAATCTCGGGTGAAGTAATTTTTTGAGAAAGCCTAAATGTACTTACGTTTCAATGTGCACAATTATAATGCTCATGACTGAAAGTTAAACAAGGCCTTCTCTGTGTTATCTTGCAAATGTTCTGAATCTGATTAAAGGTACAATAAAACTTTACAAGTTAAGGAAACGGTCATGATGCGGGGTATTCTCACTTTCATCTTCCATTTTAAAGACAGCAATTACTTTGGAAACAACAGATAAAACTTAATAGTGTTTATAACTTAATTTTTTTCACAAATACTATTACAGCAATACCCAGATCTTACATTTCTAGATCCCAGCAAGTTAGTGAAGGGCTTCTTACAAAATAACCACCCTGAGTGGTTTATAAAATGTTATAAAATTTATAAAAATTGCAACTTTTTGAATTTTTTAAATTTGATTTTGCTTATATATAAAAGCAGCTTTGCTTCTCCTTTGCATTTAATATGTATTTGTGGAATGTAGCATTCTTAGAAGCACGGATAGCAAGACTACACCTTACATGTTTTGGACACGTTATCAGGAGGGATCAGTCCCTGGAGAAGGACATCATGCTTGGTAAAGTAGAAGGTCAGCAAAAAAGAGGCAGGCCCTCAAGGAGATGGATTGACACAGTGGCTGCCACAATAGGCTCAAGCATAACAAGGATTGTGAGGATAGCGCAGGGCCAGGCAGTGTTTTGTTCTGTTGTACACAGGGACCCTATGAGTTGGAACTGACTCGAGGGTACCTAACAACAACAGCAGCATTGGAATTCTTACATCTTTTTTATCCATCCATTCAAAATACTTAAAATATATATTTATATCATCTACCATTTGATTTATATTTGCGAGTCTTTGTTTACTTGAAACTTCCTTGTTTAGATTTTTTTAATCATGTAAATCAAAATTCTTTCACCATACTCTTGTATTTAATGTGTTATCATTATCTGGGCATGATTTTTTTTTTTTTGCCATCGAGTCAATTCCAGTCATGTCAGCATGTCAGAGTAGACTGTACTCCTTAGGGTTTTCAATGCTGATTTTGCTAGCACTTTTTATTTATTTACTTTTACAAAGTTTTATATTCATATTGTTTAACTGGTAACTGCCTTTTCAAATTATGTGTTTTCCTATATTTTCATTTTCTTTTCTCATATTAAACCAAACCAAACCAAACCAAACCAAACCAAACCAAACCAAACCCACTGCCGTCAAGTTGATTCCGACTCATAGCAACCCTATAGGACAGAGTAGAACTGCCCCATAGAGTTTCCCAGGAGCGCCTGGCAGATTTGAACCGCCGATCTCTTGGTTAGCAGCCGTAGCACTTAACCACTACGCCACCAGGGTTTCTCATATTAAGGACCTTTTAATCACTCTCCCTTATTTAAATTCTCTATATAATTCATTTCTTCCATTAAAACCTTCAGAAGCTCACTAAAAAAGTAAATTTTTTAAGGAGACACCTTATGCCTTTTATAATTTGTCTTTCCTCTATAAAAATCTTTTATGGCTGAATAATATATCACTTCAGAACAAAAACATCCGGTATTGTATACATTGGAGTCATCATTTTCAAAATATATTTCATCTTAATCTCTGTAATCCTTAAAACAATGGATCAAAAGATTGGTCATGGTGAAGATATATGCCATCACTAATGCCTATTGCTTGAGAGCATTCTAATGCATATTTGCTTATTCACGTCATTCTTTGTTCCAAAAAGAAAAAAAAAAAAGTTACAGACATTTATTCTATTGCATTAGTTAGAACTGCTCTATTTTGGTGCAGCCTCTGAAATGTTCTGACTCAGATATGAAATACATGTGTGGAAGGTCTGGGAATTTTTCCACTCCATTACAAATATAACATATGGTTCTGGATCTCCTGCTGTCTTGAAAGCATCTCACTTGCTTTCCTCAAAGTATCTCTGATCAAAACTGAAGGAAGGATTTTGAAGGGTATAAAATCTGACTCCCTTGATATAGATAAATACAGCCAATGAGAGAACCAAAGAAGAACACTGCTTTAAAAACCAAGCATTTGAGCTGTTTCTTCCATCTTGACAATATTTTGGTGGGCTTTTAACTGTATTGAGGCAAAGAGATCAAGATGGAAATAAGTATCTTATGGCCACCTACCACATTTGGGCATTGCTGTATATAATCTCCAGAATCATCCTGCGAGGTTATTTCATCCAATTCTATGGCTTCAAATGGTGTTTATATGCTGTCAAAGTGAAATTTATATCTTCAGTACAGACTTTGCCTTCACCTTCAGACTGCATACTGGACAAAATCTTGGGAGTCTAGCAAGTATCCTAACTTGTTGTGCTGTTAGTTGTCATCAGTTGATTCTGACTCATGGCAACATCACGTGTGCAGGGTAGAAATGGTTTCCAAGGCTGCAACATTTCAGAAGCAGATCACCAGGCAAGTCTTCTGAGGCACCTCTAAAATAAAAATCCTGATCTAATGTGGTCCTTCTTATTGTGACAAATCACAATTCTATTCCACAGTTGCCCGTTCTAACAAAATGCAATATTTCTTGACTCTTCTGTTTCCCTTCCATCCATATCCAATTCATCAACAAATCTTGATAATACCTTCAAGATCTAAAATCTGAGCACTTCTCACCACTTCCACACCTCCATCCTTGTCTATGACACTAATTCTCTGGCTTGAATTATGCCTATAGTCTACTAATTGCTCTCTTGCTGTTGTGCAAACAAGAAGTCAAAACTTTTGTTTCCCTTAAAAGTCAGAATTTATCACTCCTCTGCCCAGAACCTTTCAATGATTTCTCAGCTTAGAGCGGTAATAGCAAACATTCTTATAAAAGCCTAGAAGACCTGCATGATCTGGGGCCATTTTTCCTTTCCGATCTCATCTTTTATTTCTTCTTTCCTCACTTTGCTGTAGCTACACTGGGCTCCTTGCTGTTCCTTAAATCACCATATATGTTTGTATCTCAGAATCTTTCTTTTCCCTCTGCCCGGGAAAATCATCACTCAGATAAATGCATGGCTCATTACCTTACCTCGCCTTGCTCATTGTTCAAATATCAAATCCTCAATGAGGTCTTACCTACTAGATCATTTAAGCTGGATTCCCTGCTAAATTCCTGCACTCCCTATTACCCTTTCCTTTTTTATTTTTCTCATTGCATTATTGCCTTCTGAGACATTATAATTTTACTTAGGTTTGGTTTGTTTATTATCTCTGTCTCCAAATAGAATGAAAACTCCTTAAAAGCAAAGATTTTTCTGTTGGTTTTCTTCTCTATACATAACACCTAGAATGATTCAGCTACAAAGTATGCATCCAATAACTCTCTCTTAAATGAATGAACGAGGTAAAAAAATTATTACCTCAGATAAGATGACTGAGAATTAAATGGGTTTTGTCATTGGCTCAATGCTGGTTGAGTGTAACAGCTGGTGAATCAACCATTTCTTCCTGCCAAAACCAGTGTTCTTTCCACTATGACACATTTCCTCCCTGAATTTATGAGTTCTGTTTACAGAATGAATGCTACCGGACAGAAATAATTTTAGTTCTGATTAAGACATGTGGTTCCCAAAGAGTCTGATTTTAGCTGCTACTTTAATAATAATTTTTTAATTCATACATTTTATAATATAATAAGTACATTTTATAAGAAGTACAACCAGAATGCTCCTTAAAAGCAAGGATGGCAAGACTACATCTCACATACTTTGTACTCTGGACATGTTATCAGGAGGAATCAGTCCCTGCAGAAGGACATCATCCTTGGTAAAGTACAGGGTCATTGAAAAAAAGGAAGACCCTCAACAAAATGGATTAACACAGTGGCTGTAACAGTGGGTTCAAACATTACGATTGTGAGGATGGGAAGGACGGGACAGTGTTTCATTCTGTTGTACATAGGGTCGCAATGAGTCAGAAAGTCGAAAGAACCTAACAACAACATAACAATAACTTGCATGTTTTCAGTTCTTTGACAGACGATATACAATAAATTCAGGTAAACGATTCATTTTCAAAAAGTAATAATATAAAAACTATAGTCTTAGCTTGCATCACTATATTCCAGCTCTCCCTTTAATGAACATCAGTGAACCTCATTATATTTCATTTACAAAACGTAGGCTATCAGTATCATTTGTACGATTTAATATACCTGATGCTAAGATTCTTTAAGCATAATGACCATGCCTATTTAACTTTCCATTCTTCATGATATATATCATAATAATTCAAATGATTTAAAAAACATATGATTCTAAATAAAGGTGTTTATATATGTGTGTGTACTTATGTGCATATATGTATATTTTAAATTTTAAAACTATTTGCATTGCCAACAGATATACTAAAGTTAAACCCATAGTCTAGTACGCAAAATACAACTGTATTCTTAATGTAAAATTAGAAAACACAATTTTATCACTATATTGAGTGGTCTCATTAGATGTGCTTTAAGATGTCCCTTGAAAATATACACACAATTTTAATGGTAATTACCACTCTCTGACAGAATGATAGAAGCTGTTGTATTGATTACTCCATAATCTTTCACATACCCTTCTCCCTTGGCTTTCTCCACAAAAGAAGTTAGATGTCTAAAATACTTCTTTCCCAGAATCTTTTTAGAGGCAATTGTAAACACCTGACTCAGTAACACAGTTCTGGCCAATTAGATGTCAAAGGCAATGTGTGGGACTTCTTGGAAAGCTTTAAATAGTCTCAGCTGACAATAGTTTCCCCATTTATTATTCTTCCTTCTTCCTTCCTGAAAAAGAACAGGCATTTTGTGATTGTTGTTGTTAGGTGCCGTTGAGTGGGTTCCGACTCATAGCAACCCTATGCACAACAGAACACAACATTGCCTGGTCTTGCGCCATCCTTACAATCATTGTTATGCTTCAGCTCATTGTTGCAGCCACCATGTCAATCCACCTCATTGAGGGTCTTCCTCTTTCCCGCTGACCCTGTACTCTGCCAAGCATGATGTCCTTCTCCAGGGACTCATCCCTCCTGACAACATGTCCAAAGTATGTAAGATGCAGTTTCGCCATCCTTGCCTCTAAGGAGCATTCTGGCCACACTTCTTCCAAGACATATTTGTTCGTTCTTTTGGCAGGCCATGGTATATTCAATATTCTTCACCAACACCACAATTCAAAGGCGTCAACTCTTCTTCAGTCTTCCTTACTCATTGTCCAGCTTTCACATGCATATGATGTAATTGAAAATACCATGGCTTGGGCCAGGCACACCTTAGTCTTCAGGGTGACATCTTTGCTCTTCAATACTTTGAAGAGGTCCCTTGCAGCACATTTACCCAATGCAATGCATCTTTTGATTTCTTGACTGCTGCTTCCATAGCTGTTGATTGTGGATCCAAGTAAAATGAAATCCTTGACAACTTCAATCTTTTCTCTGTTTATCATAATGTTGCTCATTGGTCCAGTTGTGAGGATTTTTATTTTCTTTATGTTGAGGTGCAGTCCATATGGAAGGCTGTGGTCTTTGATCTTCATTAGTAAGTGCTTCAAGTCCTCTTCACTTTCAGCAAGCAAGGTTGTGTCATCTGCATAGCGCAGGTTGTTAATGAGTCTTCCTCCAATCCTGATGCCCCGTTCTTCTTCATATAGTCCAGCTTCTCGGATTATTTACTGAGCATACAGACTGAATAGGTATGGTGAAAGAATACAACCCTGACGCACACCTTTCCTGACTTTAAACCAGTCAGTATCCCTTTGTTCTGTCCAAACTACTGTCTCTTGATCTATGTAAAGGTTCCTCATGAGCACAATTAAGTGTTCTGGAATTTCCATTCTTCGCAGTGTTATCCATAGTTTGTTATGGTCCACACAGTCGAATGCCTTTGCACAGTCGATAAAACACAGGCAAACATCCTTCTGGTATTCTCTGCTTTCAGCCAGGATCCATCTGACATCAGCAATGATATCCCTGGTTCCACCTCCTCTTCTGAAACTGGCCTGAATTTCTGGCAGTTCCCTGTCAATATAATGCTGCAGCCGTTTTTGAATGATCTTCAGCAAAATTTTGCTTGCGTGTGATATTAGTGATATTGTTCTATAATTTCCACATTCAGTTGGATCACCTTTCTTGGGAATGGGCATAAATATGGATCTCTTCCAGTCAGTTGGCTAGGAAGCTGTCTTCCATATTTCTTGGCATACACGAGTGAGCACCTCCAGTGTTGCGTCCGTTTGTTGAAACATCTCAAGTGATGTTCCATCAATTCCTGGAGCCTTGTTTTTCACCCGTGCCTTCAGAGCAGCTTGGACTTCTTCCTTCAGTACCATCGGTTCCTGATCATATGCCACCTCTTGAAATGGTTGAATATCGACTAATTCTTTTTGGTATAACGACTCTGTGTAATCCTTCCATCTTCTTTTGATGCTTCCTGTGTCGTTTAATATTTTCCCCATGGAATCCTTCACTATTGCAACTCGAGGCTTGAATTTTTTCTTCAGTTCTTTCAGCTTGAGAAACGCCGAGTGTGTTCTTCCCTTTTGGTTTTCCATCTCCAGCTCTTTGCAGATGTCATTATAATTCTTTACTTTGTCTTCTCGAGAGGCCCTTTGAATTTTTCTGTTCAGTTCTTCTACTTCATCAATTCTTCCTTTTGCTTTAGCTGCTTGACACTCAAAAGCAAGTTTCAGAGTCTCCTCTGACATCCACCTTGGTCTTTTCTTTCTTTCCTGTCTTTTTAGTGACCTCTTGCTTTCTTCATGGATGATGTCCTTGATATCATTCCACAACTCGTCTGGTCTTTGGTCACTAGTGTTCAGTGCTTCAAATCTATTCTTCAGATGGTCTCTAAATTCAGGTGGGATATACTCAAGGTCATATTTTGGCTCATGAGAACCGCCTCTGATTTTCTTCAGTTTCAGCTTGAACTTGCATATGAGCAATTGATGGTCTGTTCCACAGTCGGCCCCTGGCCTTGTTCTGACTGATGATATTGAGCTTTTCGAGCGTCTCTTTCCACACATGTAGTCAATTTGATCTCTGTGTGTTCCATCTGGCAAGGTCCATGTATATAAAAAAAAAATATAGTCGCCGTTTATGTTGGTGAAAGAAGGTATTTGCAATGAAGAAGTCCTTGGTCTTGCAAAATTCTATCATTCGATCTCTGGCATTGTTTCTGTCACCAAGGCCATATTTTCCAACTACTAGTCCTTCTTCTTTGTTTCCAACTTTTGCATTCCAATTGCCAATAATTATCAATGCATCTCGACTGCATGTTCGATCCATTTCAGACTGCAGCAGCTGATAAATATCTTCTATTTCTCCATCTTTGGCCCTAGGGGTTGGTGCGTAAATTTGAATAATAGTCATATTAACTGGTCTTCCTTGTGGGTGTATGGATATTATCCTATCACTGACAGTGCTGTACTTCAGGATAGACCTTGAAACATTCTTTTTGACGATGAATGCAACACCATTCCTCTTTGAGTTGTCATTCCCAGCATAGTAGACTATATGATTGTTCAATTCAAAATGGCCAATACCAGTCCATTTCAGCTCACTAATGCCTAGGATATCGATGTTTATGTGTTCCATTTCATTTTTGACGATTTCCAATTTTCCTAGATTCATACTTCGTACATGCCAGGTTGTGATTATTAATGGATGTTTGCAGCTGATTCTTCTCATTTTGAGTCGTGCCACATCAGCAAATGAAGGTTCCCAAAGCTTTACTCCATCCACGTCATTAAGGTCGACTCTACTTTGAGGAGGCAACTCTTCCCCAGTCATCTTTTGAGTGCCTTCCAACCTGGGGGGGCTAATCTTCCAGCACTGTATCAGACAATGTTCCGCTGCTATTCCTAAGGTTTTCACTGACTAATGCTTTTCAGAAGTAGACTGCCAGGTCCTTCTTCCTAGTCGGTCTTAGTCTGGAAGCTCAGCTGAAACCTGTCCTCCATGGGTGACCCTCCTGGTATGTGAATACCGGTGGCACAGCTTCCAGCATCGGAGCAACACACAAGCCCCCACAGTACAACAAACTGACAGACACATGGGGGATTTTGTGATTACACACACACACACACACACACAAATGGTGATTACAAGGGCAAAATTTTTAATATTAAGGCCTACATTTAAACCTTTACATTGATTTCTAAGGAATAAATGACTTTCCTCCTTACCAGGCAGAGATACTGTTGACTGTCTCTGGATCTCTTTTTCTACCCTCTCATTTGCAATTTCAATCTCTTTTTATTTACCGGTACTGTCATTACTGGGTGGCTATGAGTCAGAAATGACTCAATGGCACATGACAAAAATACTGCTAATTGCAGTCTCTGGGTGGTGCAGTTGGTTAAAGGAGTTCAGCTGCTAACCAACAGACTGGAGGTTCATGTCTACCCGGAGTTGCCTTGGAAGAAAGGCCTGGTGACGTACTTCCAAAAATCACCCACTGAAAACCCTATGGAGCACAGCTCTACCTGAAGCATATGGAGTCACCGTGAATCAGAATTAACTCAACGGAATTGGTAACTATGCTAGTTAAATTTGAAAGTAAACAAAAGATATATATACATCCATGCATAAAACCAAAAACCAAACTGGTTGCTGTTGAGTTGATTCCAACTCATAGCGACCCTATAGGACAGAGTAGAACTGCTCCATTGGGTTTCCAAGGAGCACCTGGTGGATTTGAACTGCCAACCTTTTGGTTAGCAGCCATAGCTCTTAACCACTACACCACCAGGCCCATACATACATACATGTAAATATATATCTAATAAAGCAATTCTAAATTTCCTGTGTAATCGACCTTTCTTTCTTTTTTTTTTTTTTTGTCTTCATGGACAAATGTAATGTAACAGTAGTCTTTAATTAGCCAGGCTTCACTTTCTTATTGTTCACATTTGTTTTCTTAGACTTCTTCAGAGCCCAGTGACCTACTTTCACGAATTGAATTATGTCCCCCCGAAAATGTGTGTATCAATTTGGCTGGGCCAGGATTCCCAGTATTGTGTGGTTGTCCTCCATTTTGTAATTGTAATTTTATGTTAAAGAGGATTAGGGTGGGATTGTAACACCCTTACTGAGGTCACATCCCTGATCCAATGTAAAGGGAGTTTCCCTGCGGTGTGGGCTGCACCACCATTTAAAAGGAAAAGGAAGCAAGCAGATTGTTGGGGACCTCATACCATCAAGAAAGCAGTGGTGGGAGCAGAGCATGTCCTTTGGACCCAGAGTCCCTGCTCGGGGAAGCTCCTAGTCCAGGAGAAAAGTGATGAGAACGCCGACAGAGAGAGAAAGCCTTCTCCTGGAGCTGATGCCCTGAATTTGGACTTTTAGTCTCCTTTACTGTGAGGAAATAAAATTCTCTTTCTTAAAGCCATCCACTTGTGGTATTTCTGTTATAGCAGCACTAGATGACTAAGACACCTACTAAGTCCATTTGTTCTGTGACCATCCTTTGGAAACCATTCATATTGTTAATTACTCAGTTCTTCTTAAAACTTTTTATTCCACTATGCTCTACTGTGTTTGTTTTCCTTTCCCCTTGCCTGCTCCTTCAAGTAAGAATTTCCCAAGGACATGTGCCAAGGCGGAGAGCAAATCCTCACTACTTCTGCTTTCACCTCTAGGGAAGTGAATGGCACTGATCATTCTCCTGAAACCAAGGGTAGCAATTCTTACCACCACCTGTATCTGTATTAGAATCCAAATACATCCAATATCAAACCATTTTCCCTTCTGCCAAACTGTTTCATAATTCTCTACTGTCCAGGCTCAAAAGTGTGAGGTGATTTTGTCCTCTTTTTTCTCTCTCCTAGACTCATATCTAGTCAGTGGCCAACTTCTGGAAATTCTACCTTTGCAATATTTTTTTATAACTATTCTCTCTTTTTCTTACCCACTGATTATCACTGAGACCAAAAAATACCACTTCTTGCATAGGACAAATGAAATATTTTTATAAACATGGAAAGCAAAAGAAGAAGAAAATTAAATGTTGCTAAGGATAAAATGTTACCAAGATGGGTCAGCTGACTGCCTGATAGATTGGCATTTCCTTTTTGAAATCAAGGCCCATTTTCCAGTCAGATTCAAAATGAGATTAATCAACTGGCCTTCAGTAATAGTGAACTTAAAGTCACATTGTTAGCAAGGTGGTCATAAAAATCAAAATGCTAATTTAATTAACAATAAGAAATAAGAAATACTACTGCCAATAGCATTGGACATTCAAATGTAAATAAAATGAGCAGTTCTAAGAAATGAGAGAAAAAATACTGTTCACTAAGTGTTAACAAAAAAAAAATTTTTTTTTAAGTGTTAACATATAGGATAAACTCTCAATGAATAAAAAGAACACATTTATCTGAAGTCATCTAGAAGTTACTTTTTGCCTAGCCTAGAAACAAAATGGATAAATTAACATACAAAAAAATTAATACGCAAGATCATAAGACTGTTAATCAGGCCTGGGAGCTGCATTAAGGCACCAGCTAAATTTTGATAGTTGTTGTTAGGTCCTATCAATTCAGCTCCAACTCACAGTAACCTTATATAGTACAGAACTAAACGTTGCCTGGTCCTGTGCCATCTTCCTGATCATTGGTATGTTCGAGTCCATTGTTTTCGATATTGTGCCAATCGATCTCATTGAGGGATTCCCTCCTTTTCCCTGACATTATAATTTACCAATTGTCATGGATTGAATTGTGTCCCCAAAAGTATGTGTCAACTTGGCTAGGCCATGATTCTCAGTATTGTGTGATTGTACACCATTTTGTCATCTGATGTGATTTTCCTATGTCTTGTAAATTCTGCCTCTATTATGTTAGATGGAGGCCCTGGCAATGCAGTAGTTAAAGAGCTTGGCTGTTAACCAAAGGCTCAGCAGTTCAAATACGCCAGCCAGCCACTCCTTGGAAACCCTATGGAGCAGTTCTGCTCTGTCCTATAGGGTCGCTGTGAGTCAGAATCCACTAGTAGGAAGTGGGTGGTGGGGTGAGGGTGGGGAATTTATGATGTTAATGAGGCAGGATTAGAGGCAGTTATGTTAATGAGCCAGGATTCAATCTACAAGATTAGGTCATATCTTAAGTCTATCTCTTTGGAGATATAAAAGACAGAAGCAAGCAGAGAGACAGGGGAACCTCATGCCACCAAGAATAAAGAACTAGGAGTGGAGAGCATCCTTTGGATCTGAGGTCCCTGCACTGAGAAGCTCCTAGACCAGGGGAAGATTGATGACAAGGGTCTTCCCTCAGAACCGACAGAGACAGAAAGCCTTCCCCTACAGCTAGCACCCTGAATTTGAACTTCTACCCTCCTAAACCATGAGAGAATAAATTTCCCTTTGTTAAAGCCATCAGCTTGTGGTATTTCTGTTATAGCAGCACTAGGTAACTAAAACATCAACTATAATGTTCTTTTCTAGCGATTGGTCTTTTCTGACAGTTTGTCCAAAGTAAGCAAAGTCTCGCCATTCTTACTTCTAAGGAGCATTCTGATTGTACTTCTTCTAAGACCAATTTGCTCTTTCTTCTGATAGTCCATGGTATATTCAATATTCTTTACCAATATCACAATTTGATTGTGTCCATTTTTCTTTGGTCTTCCTTTTTCACTATTCAGGTGTGGCATGGATTTAAGAGACAACTGAGAAGATCATCACTTGGGCAGGAGCATAAGAGGCCCCAGAATACAAGAACAGCTTTTTTTTTTTTTTTTTTTTAAATTTTTATTAAGCTTCAAGTGAACATTTACCATTCCAATCAGTCTGTCACATGTAGGTTTACATACATCTTACTCCCTTCTCCCACTTGCTCTCCCCCTATTGAGTCAGCCCTTACAGTCTCTCGTTTCGTGCCAATTTTACCTTCTTCCCTCTCTCTCTATCTTCCCATCCCCCCTCCAGTCAAGAGTTGCCAACACACTCTCCCGTGTCCACCTGATTTAATTAGCTCACTCTTCATCAGTATCTCTCTCCCCCCCACTGACCAGTCCTTTTCATGCCTGATGATTTGTCTTCGGGGATGGTTCCTGTCCTGTGCCATCAGAAGTTCTGGGGAGCATTGTCTCTGGGATTCCTCTCGTCGCAATCATACCATTAGGTGTGGTCTTTTAATGAGAATTTGGGGTCTGCATCCCATTGGTCTCCCGCTCCCTCAGGAGTTGTCTGTTGTGTTCCCTGACAGGGCAGACATCGATTGTGGCCGGGCACCAACTTGTTCTTCTGGTCTCAGGATATTGTAGGTCTCTGGTTCAAGTGGCCCTTTCTGTCTCTTGGGTTCTTAGTTGTCGTGTGACCTTGGTGTTCTTCCTTTGTCTTTGCTCCCGGTGGGTTGAGACCAATTAATGTATTTTAGATGGCTGCTTGTTGGCATTTAGGACCCCAGGTGCCACAATTCAAAGTGGGATGCAGAGTGTTTTCATAATAGAATTGTTTTGCCCATTGATTTAGAAGTCCTCTCAAACCAAGTTCCCCAGACCCCAGCCCCTGCTTCGCTATCCTTTGAAGCTTTCATTTTATCTCGGAAACCTCTTTACTTTTAATCCTGTCCAATTAGGCTGACCTTCCTTGTTTTGAGTGTTGTCTTTCCCTTCACCCAAAGCAGTTCCCATCTACAGATTGATCAATAAAAAGCCCTCTCCCTCCCTCCCTCCCTCCCTCCCTCCCCCCTTTGTAACCACAAAAGTATGTGTTCTTTTCCGTTTTTTCTATTTCTCAAGATCTTATAATAGTGGTCTTATACAATATTTGTCCTTTTGCAACTGACTCATTTCGCTCAGCATAATGCCTTCCAGATTCCTCCATGTTATGAAATGTTTCAGAGATTCGTCACTGTTCTTTATCGATGCGTAGTATTCCATTGTATGAATATACCACAATTTATTTACCCATTCGTCCGTTGATGGACATCTTGGTTGCTTCCAGCTTTTTGCTATTGTAAACAGAGCTGCAATAAACATGGGTGTGCATATATCTGTTTGTGTGAAGGGTCTTGTATTTTTAGGGTATATTCCGAGGAGTGGGATTTCTGGGTTGTATGGTAGTTCTATTTCTAACTGTTTAAGATAACGCCAGATGGATTTCCAAAGTGGTTGTACCATTTTACAATCCCACCAGCAGTGTATGAGAGTTCCAGTCTCTCCGCAGCCTCTCCAACATTTATTATTTTGTGATTTTTGAATTAATGCCAGTCTAGTTGGTGTCAGATGGAATCTCATCGTAGTTTTAATTTGCATTTCTCTAATGACTAATGATCGAGAGCATTTTCTCATGTATCTGTTGGCTGCCTGAATATCTTCCTTAGTGAAATGTGTGTTCATATCCTTTGCCCACTTCTTGATTGGGTTGTTTGTCTTTTTGTGGTTGAGTTTTGACAGAATCATGTAGATTTTAGAGATCAGGCGCTGGTCTGAGATGTCATAGCTGAATATTCTTTCCCAGTCTGTAGGTGGTCTTTTTACTCTTTTGGTGAAGTCTTTAGATGAGCATAGGTGTTTGATTTTTAGGAGCTCCCAGTTATCGGGTTTCTCTTCATCATTTTTGGTAATGTTTTGTATTCTGTTTATGCCCTGTATTAGGGCTCCTAGGGTAGATCCTATTTTTTCTTCCAAGATTTTTATCGTTTTAGTCTTTATGTTTAGGTCTTTGATCCACTTGGAGTTAGTTTTTGTGCATGGTGTGAGGTATGGGTCCTGTTTCATTCTTTTGCAAATGGATATCCAGGTATGCCAGCACCATTTGTTAAAAAGACTATTATTTCCCCAATTGACTGACACTGGTCCTTTGTCAAATATCAGCTGCTCATACGTGGATGGATTTATATCTGGATTCTCAATTCTGTTCCATTGGTCTATGTGCCTGTTGTTGTACCAGTACCAGGCTGTTTTGACTACTGTAGCTATATAATAGGTTCTGAAATCAGGTAGGGTGAGGCCTCCCACTTTCTTCTTCTTTTTCAGTAATGTTTTGCTTATCCGGGGGTTCTTTCCTTTCCATATGAAATTAGTGATTTGTTTCTCTATTCCCTTAAAGTATGACATTGGTATTTGGATTGGAAGTGCGTTGTATGTATAAATGGCTTTTGGTAGAATAGACATTTTTACTATGTTGAGTCTTCCTATCCATGAGCAGGGTATGTTTTTCCATTTAAGCGTGTCCTTTTGAATTTCTTGTAGCAGAGTTTTATAGTTTTCTTTGTATAGGTCTTTTACATCCTTGGTAAGATTTATTCCTAAGTATTTTATCTTCTTGGGGGCTGCTGTGAATGGT
Organism: Elephas maximus indicus; assembly: GCF_024166365.1. Taxonomy (NCBI): domain Eukaryota; kingdom Metazoa; phylum Chordata; class Mammalia; order Proboscidea; family Elephantidae; genus Elephas; species Elephas maximus. The sequence goes on from NC_064842.1 coordinate 62,721,883, forward strand.
ATTGATTTGGTTATTTCCTCTTCGGTGTTCTTTTTGTTGATGTAGAGGAATCCAAGTGATTTTTGTATGTTTATTTTATATCCTGAGACTCTTCCAAACTCTTCTATTAGTTTCAGTAGTTTTCTGGAGGATTTCTTCGGGTTTTCCATGTATACGATCATGTCATCTGCAAATAGTGATAGCTTTACTTCCTCCTTACCAATCTGGATACCCTTTATTTCTTTGTCTAGCCTAATTGCCCTGGCTAGGACTTCAAGTACGATGTTGAATAAGAGCGGTGATAAAGGGCATCCTTGTCTGGTTCCCGTTCTCAAGGGAAATGCTTTCAGGTTCTCTCCATTTAGAGTGATATTGGCCATTGGCTTTGCATATATGCCCTTTATTATGTTGAGGAATTTTCCTTCAATTCCTATTTTGGTGAGAGTTTTTATCATAAATGGGTGTTGGACTTTGTCAAATGCCTTTTCTGCATCAATTGATAAGATCATGTGGTTTTTGTCTTTTGTTTTATTTATGTGATGGATTACATTAATGGTTTTTCTGATATTAAACCAGCCTTGCATACCTGGTATAAATCCCACTTGATCAGGGTGAATTATTTTTTTGATGTGTTGTTGGATTCTATTGGCTAGAATTTTATTAAGGATTTTTGCATCTATGTTCATGAGGGATATAGGTCTAAAATTTTCTTTTTTTGTAATGTCTTTACCTGGTTTTGGTATCAGGGAGATGGTAGCTTCATAGAATGAGTTGGGTAGTATTCCGTCTTTTTCTATACTTTGAAATACCTTCAGTAGTAATGGTGTTAAGTCTTCTCTGAAGGTTTGGTAGAACTCTGCAGTGAAGCCATCTGGGCCAGGACTTTTTTTTGTTGGAAGTTTTTTGATTACCATTTCAATCTCTTTTTTTGTTATGGGTCTATTTAGTTGTTCTACTTCTGAATGTGTTAGTTTAGGTAAGTAGTGTTGTTCCAAGAATTTATCCATTTCTTCTAGGTTTTCAAATTTGTTAGAGTACAATTTTATGTAGTAATCTGATATGATTCTTTTGATTTCATTTGGTTGTGTTGTGATGTGGTCCTTCTCGTTTCTTATTCGGGTTATTTGTTTCCTTTCCTGTTTTTCTTTAGTCAGTCTAGCCAATGGTTTATCAATTTTGTTAATTTTTTCAAAGAACCAGCTTTTGGCTTTGTTAATTCTTTCAATTGTTTTTCTGTTCTCTAATTCATTTAGTTCAGCTCTAATTTTTATTATTTGTTTTCTTCGGGTGCCTGATGGATTCTTTTGTTGCTCACTTTGTATTTGCTCAAGTTGTCGGGACAGTTCTCTGATTTTGGCTCTTTCTTCTTTTTGTATGTGTGCATTTATCGATATAAATTGGCCTCTGAGCACTGCTTTTGCTGTGTCCCAGAGGTTTTGATAGGAAGTATTTTCATTCTCGTTGCTTTCTAAGAATTTCCTTATTCCCTCCTTGATGTCTTCTATAACCCAGTCTTTTTTCAGGAGGGTATTGTTCATTTTCCAAGTATTTGATTTCTTTTCCCTAGTTTTTCTGTTATTGATTTCTAGTTTCATTGCCTTGTGGTCTGAGAAGATGCTTTGTAATATTTTGATGTTTTGGATTCTGCAAAGATTTGTTTTATGCCCTTTTATGTGGTCTATTCTAGAGAATGTTCCATGTGCGCTAGAAAAAAAAGTATATTTTGCAGCAGTTGGGTGGAGAGTTCTGTATAAGTCAATGAGGTCAAGTTGGTTGATTGTTGTAAGTAGGTCTTCCGTGTCTCTATTGAGCTTCTTACTGGATGTCCTGTCCTTCTCCGAAAGTGGTGTGTTGAAGTCTCCTACTATATATGTGGAGGTGTCTATCTCACTTTTCAATTCTGTTAAAATTTGATTTATGTATCTTGCAGCCCTGTCATTAGGTGCGTAAATATTTAATATGGTTATGTCTTCCTGATCAATTGTCCCTTTTATCATTATATAGTGTCCTTCTTTATCCTTTGTGGCGGATTTAAGTCTAAAGTCTATTTTGTCAGAAATTAATATTGCTACTCCTCTTCTTTTTTGCTTATTGTTTGCTTGATATATTTTTTTCCATCCTTTGAGTTTTAGTTTGTTTGTGTCTCTAAGTCTAAGGTGTGTCTCTTGTAGGCAGCATATAGATGGATCGTGTTTTTTTATCCAGTCCGTGACTCTCTGTCTCTTTATTGGTGCATTTAGTCCATTTACATTCAGCGTAATTATAGATAAGTAAGTTTTTAGTGCTGTCATTTTGATGCCTTTTCATGTGTGTTGTTGGCCATTTCATTTTTCCACATGCTTTTTTGTGCTGAGACGTTTTTCTTAGTAGCTTGTGAGATCCTCATTTTCATAATGTTTAACTTTGTGTTTATTGAGTCGTTACGTTTTTCTTGGCTTTTTTCTTGAGTTATGGAATTGATATTCCTTTTTGTGGTTACCTTTTTATTTACCCCTATTTTTCTAAGTAAAAACCTAACTTGTATCCTTCTATTTCGCCTTGTATCACTCTCCATCTGGCAGTTCAATGCCTCCTATATTTAGTCCCTCTTTTTGATTATTTTGATCGTTTATCTATTGATTTCCATGATTTCCTGTTGTGTGTATTATTTTGTTTATTTATTTATTTTTTAGAATTAGTCTTAATTTGTTTGTTTTTGTGCTTTCCCTGTTTTAGTTGCGTTGATATCAGGACGTTCTGTTTTGTGACCTTGTATTGTGCTGGAACCTGATATTATTGGTCATCAGGCCAAACAATCTCCTTTAGCATTTCTTGCAGTCTTGGTTTAGTTTTTGCAAATTCTCTAAACTTGTGTTTATCTGTAAATATCTTAATTTCTCCTTCATATTTCAGAGAGAGTTTTGCTGGATATATGATCCTTGGTTGGCAGTTTTTCTCGTTCAGTGCTCTGTATACGTCGTCCCATTCCCTTCTTGCCTGCATGGTTTCTGCTGAGTAGTCTGAACTTATTCTTATTGATTCTCCCTTGAAGGAAACCTTTCTTTTCTCCCTGGCTGCTTTTAAAATTTTCTGTTTGTCTTTGGTTTTGGCAAGTTTGATGATGATATGTCTTGGTGTTTTTCTTTTTGGATCAATCTTAAACGGGGTTCGATGAGCATCTTGGATAGATATCCTTTCTTCTTTCATGATGTCAGGGAAGTTTTGTGTCAGGAGTTCTTCAACTATTTTCTCTGTGTTTTCTGTCCCCCCTCCCTGTTCTGGGACTCCAATTACTCGTAAGTTATCCTTCTTGATAGAGTCCCACATGATTCTTAGGGTTTCTTCATTTTTTTTAATTCTTTTATCTGATTTTTTTCCAGCTATGTTGGTGTTGTTTCCCTGGTCCTCCAGAAGTCCCAGTCTACATTCTAGTTGCTCGAGTCTGCTCCTCTGACTTTCTATTGCGTTGTCAAATTCTGTAATTTTATTGTTAATCTTTTGGATTTCTACATGCTGTCTCTCTATGGATTCTTGCAACTTGTTAATTTTTCCACTATGTTCTTGAATAATCTTTTTGAGTTCTTCAACAGTTTTATCAGTGTGTTCCTTGGCTTTTTCTGCATTTATCCTAATTTCATTTGTGATATCTTTAAGCATTCTGTAAATTAGTTTTTTATATTCTGTATCTGATAATTCCAGGATTGTATCTTCATTTGGGAAAGATTTTGACTCTTTTGTTTGGGGGGTTGGAGAAGCTGTCATGGTCTGTTTCTTTATGTGGTTTGATATGGACTGCTGTCTCCGAGCCATCACTGGGAAACTAGATTTTCCAAGTAGTCAGCTAAAAAAAATGCAGTCAGATCCCTATCTGAATTCTGTCTCTGGCTCCGGGTATTCGGATGTTAATGGGGTCGCCTGGGGAGGGTGGGGGAGGGATCTGAGAGCTAGGAGTGTAGCACCACAGAATATAGAGCTGAACACCACGTTCACGCTCCGCCCCCGTTCGCCAAAATCCGGGGTGGACGGGTCTCTGGCGAGGACACTGCTTTCCTTGCTCGGAAACCAGTCCCTTCCTCCTGGGGACTTCCTCCGGTGCGCGGCACCGCTCGTGGGCACTGGGTGGGCGTTTCCCGCACGAACGGGTGGGCTCGCCCCCAGGGTCTATTCAGGCGATTATAATTAGATCCCGCGGTCACGCCCCGCCTGTGCGCGCGCCCAAATCCCAGCGGGATGACTTCCGGGTTGAGACGCTGCTTTCCCTGTTCGGGAACCAGTCACTTCCTCCCCGGGACTTCTCCTTCCGGAGCGCCACACCTCTCGCGCGAACTGGGTTGGCGTCACCTGCACGGCCAGGTGGGCCCGCCCCCTGGGTCAATTCAGGGCAATAAAAATGGACTCCGTGCTCACGCCCCGCTCGTGCGCGCGCCCAAGCCCCGGCAGGACGGCACCCAATCTGGGACGCTACTTTCTGCGCTTCGGGACCAATCAGTTCCTCCGCACGGCCAGGTGGGCCTGCCCCCTGGGTCAATTCAGGGCAATAAAAATGGACTCCGCGCTCACGCCCCGCTCGTGCGCGCGCCCAGGCCCCGGCAAGACGGCACCCTGTCTGGGACGCTACTTTCTGCGCTTTGGGACCAATGAGTTCCTCCCGGGGACTTCTCCTTCCGGTGTGCCACACCTCTCGCGCAAACTGGGAGGGCGTCACTCGCACGACCAGGTGGTCCCGCCCCCTGGGTCAATTCAGGGTAATAAAAATGGACCCCGCGCTCATGCCCTGCCCGCGCGCGCCCAGATCGCAGCGGAATGGCTCCCCTTCTGGGATGCTGCTTTCCGTTTTGAGACCAGACACCTCCGTGGATTTCTCCCTCTGGTGTGCCGTGCCACACGCGCGGACTGGGTGCGCGTCCTCCTGCACGAACGCGTGGGCCCCGCCCTGGGGTCACTCCAGGGAAACACAGCTGAACCCCCGCGCGCGCGCCCCGTCGGCTTCTCGCCTAACTCCCGGCGGGACGGCACCCCAGCTGGGAGGCTGTTCTCCCCCCTCTCAGATCAGTCACTGCCTCCCGGGTGTTTCTCCCTCCGGCTGCGCCCCTACGCCGCCCGCGCTAACCTACTAGGCTTCCTCCCGGGATGGGTTCGGGGGGGAAGGGGTGGGCCCCCTTTCTGTGCGGTCTGCCCCCCTGGGCTCTGCCCCAGATCGAGCTCCGAAGGTCACCTGCCTGGTGCGCTGGCTCCTAGTTCTGAAAACAGTCGCTGTCTGCCCGTATTTGTTCGTCCTCCGTCTCTAAGTCTGTGCTTGTTGTTCAGAGTTCATAGATTGTTATGTGTGTGATCGATTCCCTTGTTTTTCCGAGTCTTTGTTGCAAGAGGGATCCGCGGGAGCGTCCACCTAGTCCGCCATCTTGGCCCCCCCAAGAACAGCTTTTTAAAAAATTATTTCTATCATTTTAACAGGTAGGTAGTTCATCCTTGATATGTGGTTTCTGTCTGTGTCTCCATTTTCGCTGGTTATAATATGAGGAGAACTAAGAAAGGGACAGTGGTGGCTAAGTGGGTAAGTCTAATTGTGGAACAGAATTGGAATTACTGTGACCTGAAACAGTCTGTCACTAAAAGAGCTGACATTTTGATCTCTACTTTCTGACTGACATTGTCTACCACATTTGTTTCAGAACTCACATTTATTACTTTAAATACCTAAAATCCACATAGCACTTTATTTAAAATGACATTTTAAATTAGACCATTTTAGACTTTATATGATATTTATTTTTGTGCTTGTTGGATACTAAAGTCTTAGCTTATCTTTTCACCTTGTGTCAACTAATAGAATACATTATAAATCGTAAATATCAATCAGTTTCAACAAACAATGCCATTTCTTACAGGGTGAAATTTTAATAATATTATTTTCTCTTTTTCAACGGAAAACTCTGAGTTTATTGTACCGCTTTGTTTGGTATGGTAATGCTTGCATAAGGCATTTTCTAGAATAATTAAAAATTTTCCCATTATACTACTTAATTCAGCTCCTAAGTTTGTTCTTTTCTTATGAAATCAATGTATTTAGGTTCTCTAATTTCTGCTTATGCTCAAGGGCAAAACTGCAAACATATTCTGTTAATAAGTGAATCTTTATTATGTCTTCAATTAATGTAATAATTTAGAGAATTTGGTACAAATTGCTTTTGTCAAACAATACTCCAATTAAAATACATTAAAATGCTAAATTAAGTGATCTCCTGTTTGGGGTGACTATTTGTATTCAAGTTTGTGAGCAAAGATGGGATTCAAGTGCTAAGTTGCGTTGTTTCATATTTATAGGACCTTGATTTTTATGACTCCCAAAAGAGAAAATTTTAAAAAATTAAAAATTTGAAGTTATCAAAATGACATAAAACACAGTCATATGGTATTTTTTTGTAGTGAATATGAAAAATTTAATTTAGAACTTTATTGATATCCATCTTGGAGGCTAGTTACTGGTAAAATATGATCTAATGAATTGTTTCATACTGTACTCAATTTTGCAAGCTGCTTCCAATTCATTTTGTGAGAAGCTGGAACGTAAGTGATAAATATTACTCAATTTGCTCCATAGGAGTTAGCATTATTATGCAGAAGTACAAATAAGGACATAAGTATCAAGGAAAATACAAATTATGATAGAAATTTAAAACCAAAATGGAAAAAACAGAATGCAGACACACAAGTTACTGTGTCTTTGTTATTGCAAAAGTTGAGCAACATAGTTGAAGCTAAACTCTTTGTATGATAAATTTAGTAATATTTTAAAAGGTTATTTTGTAGTTCATCAAAAGTAAAAAAAAAAAAAAAAGATTGTTCTTCAAAGGACACCGTCAGAAAAGTGAATAGAGAACTCACGGAAAAGGAGAAAATATTTGCAAACAATATATCTGATGAGGGACTTGTAGGTAGAATATATAAAGAATTCTCACAATTCAATAATCAAAAACAAGCCAGTTAAAAGATGGGCAAAGGATTTGAGTATTTCTCCAAAGAAAATACACAAGTAACCAATAAACACATGAAGACAAAAAAAAAGCTCAACGTTATTAGCCACCTGAGAAATGAAAATCAAAACTACAATGTGACACTACTTCACACCCACTAGGATGGTTATAATCAAAAGTCAGATAATAACAAGCATTGGTGAGGATGTGGAGAAATGGGGACCCTCATCATTGCTGTTCTGTATGTAAAATGGCGCAGCTGCTATGGAAAGCAGATTGGTGATTCCTCAAAATTTAGGCACAGAGTTACCATATGACCCAATTCAATTCCTAGGTATATATCCAAGAGAAGTGAAAATGTATGTCCACAGAAAAACCTATACACAAATGTTCATAGTAGCATTCTCCATAATGTTGGAAATAACCCAAATATACATCAATGGATGAATGGATACATCAAATGTGATATATCCACACAATGGAATATTAGTAAATCATTGAAAGTAATGAAGTACAGATGCATGTTAAAATATGGATGAACTTTGAAAACCAAACATCTGTCAGTTTGTCATACTGCGGTGGCTTGTGTGTTGCTGTGATGCTAGAAGCTATGCCACCAATATTTCAAATAAGAGCAGGGTCACTCATGGTGGACAAGTTTCAGCTGAGCTTCTAGGAACAAGAACGTGGTAGTCTACCTCCGAAAAAATTAGACAGTGAAAACCTTATGAATAGCAGCAGAACATGGTCTGATATAGTGCCAGAAGATGAGCCCCTCAGGTTGGAAGGCACTCAAAAGGCAACTGAAGAAGAGTTGCCTCCCCAAAGTAGAGTCGGCCTTAATGACATGGATGGAGCCAAGCTTTCAGGACCTTCATTTGCTGATGTGGCAAGGCTCAAAATGAGAAGAAACAGCTGCAAACATCCATTAATAACAAGAACGTGAAATGTACAAAGAATGGCTCTAGAAAAATTGGAAGTCATCAAAAATGAAACAGAATGAATAAATATCAATGTCCTAGACATTAGTGAGCTGAAATGGACTGGTATTGGCCATTTTGAATCAGATAATTATATGGTATACTATGCTAGGAATGACAAATTGAAGAGGAATAGCATTGCAATCTTTATCGAAAAGAACATTTCAAAATTTATCCTCAAGTACAATGCTGTCAGTGATAGGTTAATATCCACACGCCTACAAGGAAGATGAGTTCGTATATTATTATTCAAATTTACACACCAACCACTAATGCCAAAAAAAAAAAAACAAAAACAAAGATGAGGAAATTGAAGATTTTCACCAATTTCTGCAATCTGAAATTGATCAAACATGGATTAAAGATGCATTGATAATTACTGGTGATTAGATTGCAAAAGCTGAAAACAAAGAAAAAGGATTGGTAGTTGGAAAATATGGCCTTGGTGATAGAAAGGACACCACAGATTGCATGACAGAATTTTGCAAGACCAATGACTTTTGCATTGCAAATACCTTTTTCCACCAACAAAAATGGTGACTACACATGGGCCTTAACATAGGTAATACACAGGAATCAAATTAACTGTATCTGTGGAAAGAGACAATGGAAAAACTCAAGGTCATCAGTCAGGACAAGGCCGGGGGCTGACTGGGGAACAGACCATCAATTGCTCATATTCAAGTGCAAATTGAAGATGAGGAGGTCTACGAGAATTGAAGTATGACCTTGATTATATTCCACCTGAATTTAGAGACCATCTCAAGAATAGATTTGACTTAAGAAACACTGATGACCAAAGACTAAAGGAGTTGTGGGATGACATCAAGGACATCATGAATGAAGAAAGCAAGAGATCATTAAAAAGACAAGAAAGAAAGACAACACCAAAATGGATGTCAGAAGAGACTCTGAAACTTGCTCTTGAACATAGAGTTGCTAAAGCGAAAGGAGGAAATGATGAACTAAAAGAGCTGAACAGAAGATTTCAAAGGGCAGCCCAAGAAGATAAAGTATTATAATGAAATATGCAAAGACCTGGAGTTAAAAAGCAAAAAGGGAAGAACATGCTCAGCTTTTCTCAAGCTGAAAGAACCGAAGAAAAAAATTCAAGCCTGATTTGCAATACTGAAGGATTCTACGCGGGAAATATTAAACAATGCAGGAAGCATCAAAAGAAGATAAAAGGAATACACAATCTCTCTACCAAAAAGAATTGGTTGATGTCAATCATGTTAGGAAGTAGCATATGATCAAGAACTGATGGTATTGAAAGAAGTCCAAGCTGCCAAGTCATTGGCATAAAACAAGGCATCAGGAACTGAGAAAATACCAATTGCGATGGTTAAGATTGTGTGTCAACTTGGCTGGGCCATGATTCTCAGCGTTTTGGCAGCTGTATAATGTTGTGATCACTTCCCTGTTGAGATCCCATATGTGATCACCCCCATGATAGGATCTTCTGTGAGTAGGCAATCAGTTGAAAGACAGTTTCCTTGGGCATGTGGCCTGCATGGAATATAAGTGTACATTCTGGCAAGGCTCAGGAGGCTTTTGTTCTTCTGGATCCTGCAGCTGGCTCCTGTTCATGTGACCTCAGGTTCTTGGGACTTGAACTAACAGCTTACCTGCAGTCTTGCCTGCCGATCTTGGGATTTGCCTATCTTCACAGCCTGTGAGCAAGAGCCCTGCTCTCTGACCTGCCCATCTTGGGTTCACCAACCTCTGTGGCTACGTGAATCAGGAAAAGCCTCTATCCTGACCAACCAACCTGGGACCTTCCAGCCTCTACAACCTCGTGCCCCCATGTGTCTGTCAGTTTGTCATACTGTGGGGGCTTGCATGTTCCTGTGATGCTGGAAGCTATGCCACTGGTATTCAGATACCAGCAGGATCACCCATGGAGAACAGGTTTCAGCTGAGCTTCCAGACTAAGACAGACTAGGAAGAAGGACCAGGCAGTCTACTTCTGAAAAGAATTAGCCAGTGAAAACCTTATGAATAGCAGTGGAACATTGTCTGATATAGTGCTGGAAGATTAGCCCCCCAGGTTAGAAGGCACTCAAAAGACGAATGGGGAAGAGATGCCTCCTCAAAGTAGAGTAGTACTTAATGACTTGGATGGGCTCAAGCTTTCGAGAACTTCATTTGCTGCTGTGGCATGACTTAAAATGAGAAGAAACAGCTGCAAACATCCATTAATAATTGGAACCTGGAATGTACAAAGTATGAATCCAGGAAAATTGGAAATGGTCAAAAATGAAATGGAAAGCATAAACATTGATATCCTAGGCATTAGTGAGCTGAGATGGACTGATACTGCCCATTTTGAATCAGACAGTCATATAGTCTACTATGCCAGGAATGACAACTCAAAGAGGAATGGTGTTGTATTCATCATCAAAAAGAACATTTCAAGATCTATCCTGAAGTCCAACGCTGTCAGTGATAGGACAATATCCATATGGCTACAAGGAAGACCAGTTAATATGACTATTATTCAGATTTACACACCAACCACTAAGGTCAAAGATGAAAAAATTGAAGATTTTTATTCGCTTCTGCACTCTGAAATTGACTGAACATGCAATCAGGATGCATTGATAATTACTGGTGATTGGAATGTGCAAGTTGGAAACAAAGAAAAAGGATCGGTAGTTGGAAAATATGCCCTTGGTGATATAAACAATAAAAAAAAAAAAAAAAATTTTTTTTTTTTTTACCAGAGATCAAATGACAGAATTTTGCAAGACCAACAAATTCTTCATTGCAAATACATTTTTTCACCAACATAAACGGCAACTGTGCACATGGACCTCACCAGATGGAACACACAGGAATCAAATTGACTACATGTGTAGAAAGAGATGATATAAAAGCTCAATATCATCAGTCAGAACAAGGCCAGGGCCAACTGTGGAACAGGCCAGTAATTGATTATATGCAAGTTCAAGCTGAAACTGAAGAAAAGCAGAGCAAGTACACAAGAGCAAAAATACCACCTTGAGTATATCCCACCTGAATTTAGACATCATCTCAAGAGTAGATTTGACAGGTCAAACACTAATGACCGAAGACCAGACAAGGTGTGGAATAACATCAAGGACCTCATACACGAAGAAAGCAAGAGGGCATTGAAAAGTCTGGAAAGAAAGAAAAGACCAAGGTGGATTTCAGACGAGACTCTGAAACTTGCTCTCGAACATCGAGCAGCTAAACCAAAAGGAAGAAACAATGGAGTAAAAGAACTGAACAGAAGATTTCAACGGCAGCTCGAGAAGACAAAGTATTACAATGACATGTGCAAAGAGCTGGAGATAGAAAACCAAAAGAGAAGAACATGCTCAGCATTTCTCAAGCTGAAAGAACTGAAGAAAAATTAAAGCCTCGAGTTGCAATAGTGCAGGGTTCTACAGGGAAAATACTAAATGATGCGGGATGTATCAAAAGAAGATGGAAGGAATACACACAGTCACTAGACCAAAAAAGAATTAGCAGATGTTCAACCATTTCAAGAGGTAGCATACGATCAGGAACCGATGGTCCAGAAGGAAGAAGTCCAAGCTGCACTGAAGGCACTAGCGAATAACAAGGCTCCAGGAATTGACAGAATATCAATTGAGATGTTTCAACAAGTGAATGCAGCACTGGAAGTGCTCACTTGTCTATGCCAAGAAATATGGAAGACAGCTTCCTGGCCAACCAACTGGAAGATATCCATATTTATGCCTATTCCCAAGAAAAGTGATCCAAACGAATCCAGAAATTACCAAACAACATCATTAATATCACAAAGAAGTAAAATATTGCTGAAAATCATCCAAAAGTGGTTGCAGCAGTTCATGGACAGTGAACTGCCAGACGTTCAAGCTCAATTCAGAAGAGGACATGGAACAAGAGACATCATTGCAGATTTTAGATGGATCTTGGCTGAAAGGAGAGAATACCAGAAAGATGTTTACCTGTGTTTTATTGTCTATGCTAAGGCATTCAACTGTGTGGACCATAACAAATTATGGATAACATTACAGAAAATGAGAATTCCAGAACATTTCGTTGTGCTCATGCGGAACCTGTACGTAGACCAAGGGGAAGTCGTTCAAACAGAAGAGTGAATATCGCATGTTTTAAAATCAAGAAAGGTCAGGTGTGTCAGGGTTGTATCTTTTTGTCACACTTATTCAATCTGTAAACTGAGCAAAGAATCAAAGAAGTTAGACTGTATGAAGAAGAACGTGGCAAGAGGACTGGAGGAAAACTCATTAACAGCCTGCAATATGCAGATGACACAACCTTGCTAGCTGAAAGTGAAAAGAACTTGAAGTAGTTATTGAAGATCAATGACTACAGCCTTCAGTATGATTTACACCTTGATATAAAGAAAACAAAAATCCCCACAGGTGGACCAATAAGCAGAATCATGATAAATGGAGAAAGTATTGATGTTGTCAAGGATTTCATTTTACTTGAATCCACAAATAATGCCCTTGGAAGCAGCAGTCAAGAGATCACACATTGTATTGCACTGGGCAAATCTGCTGCAAAAGACCTCTTTAAAGTGTTGAAAAGCAAAGACGTCACTTTAAGGACCATGGTGTGCCTTACCCAAGCCATGGTGTTTCCAATCACCTGATAAGCGTGCAAAAGCTAGACAATGAATGAAGACTGAAGAAGAATTAATGCATTTAACTTAAGGTGTTGGCAAAGAATATTGAATATACAATAGATTGCCAGAAGAACAAACAAATCTGTGTTAGAAGATGTACAGCCAGAATGTTCCTTATAAGTGAGGTTGGCGAGACAGTCTCACATGCTTTGGACAAGTTATCAGGAGCAACCAGTCCTCACAGAAGGACAGTATGCTTGGTAAAATAGAGGGTCAGTGAAAAAGAGGAAGACCCTCAAGAAGATAGAGAGACACAGTGGCTGCAACAATGGGCTCAAGCATATCAGTTGTGAGGATGGCTGAGGACTGGGCAGTGTTTAGTTCTATTGTCACTGTGAGTCAGAACTGACTCAATGGCACCTAAGAACAAGAAGCGAAAGAAGCCAGTCTAAGAAAAGACTACATATTGTACCATCTCATTTATATGAAATATTCAGAATAGGCAAATTTATGAAAACGAAATGTAAATTAGTGGTTGTCTAGGACTGAAGGAACTGGGGGAGAATAAGGGATGACTACTAAAGAGTACAGAGTTTCTTTACGGAGTGGTGAAAATGTTCTGGAATTAGATAGTGTCAATGATCGCACAATTCTGTAAATACACCAGAGCTTCAAACTGGTCTGTTCCTGCTCTTGCACCCCTGCTGAGAATTTGCATTTCTAATACGATTCCTGCTGAGAATTGCATTTCTAACAACTTACCAGAAAGTTATACATAAGAATCACCTGGGAATCTTGTTAAACTGTAGATTCTCACTCACTATACCTGGAGCAGAAATGCAAATTCTCATCAGGGAACTTGTGAGAAATGCAAATTCTCAGCAGGGGTAGAAATGGGGTTGAAGCTCTGGAGTACACCACTAAATTGTACACTTTAAATGGGTGAATTATACGGTATGTGGATTATATCTCTATAAAGCTCTTTCAAAAAAGTTATTTTGAGGAACTATAGCATGTACTCTGGCAGTTAGTTGTGGAAGGATTTTGCATATTGATCTTATTTACAGGAAACCCTGAATTAAGTAAGGTACAACATCTTCAGCAATGTCACCTTCTTTTTTAATAAGGCAAAAATTCACTTAAGTATATTGGGAATAGTCCTAACTTAAGGTCAGTACAATCCGTTCACCAGGCAAGTCTGTGAGTCATTACACCATATTTAATAGGAGTTTGGCAATGCAATTGTAGCTTCCATCTATAAGTAATATGCTGTTTTTATAGAGTGTCAATAGGTCTCATTTTATTATCTGTACAATAAGGGAGCTGGTCTAGATAGCCAACTCTCTAACTGTACACTTCTATGACAAAGACGGCATGGTAAAATAATGAACACTTGTAGAGAGTTTTACAAATGTTCATTTAATTAATGTCAAAGTATTTTTCTATTTTATGTAATTGCATCATAATTGTTGAGCGTTTCTTTTAAAAAATTATTTCTTCTTCTATTCTGTTATACCCTTTCTATGGCCGAGATTAAAAGACTATAAAAAAACTATAAATATAGAAAATAGAAAGATTTCTATTTAGAACTTTGAAAAAATTGTTTCTGGGAAACTCTTACTGTTCCAATAGAGCAGAGATGTAATTAGAGGTGAGAGTGAAATCTACTCTATTCCTTTTTTTTTTTTTACATTTTTTTAAATTTTACTTTAAATGAAGGTTTACAGAACAAACTAGCTTCTCATTAAGCAGTACACATACTGTTTTATGGCACTGGTTAACAACCCCATGACATGTCAACGCTCTCCCTTCTTGACCTTGGGTTCCCCATTACCAGGTTTCTGTCCCCTCCTGCCTTCTTGTCCTTGCCCCTGGGCTGGTGTGCCCCTTTCGTTTGGTTTTATCGACATCTTTGGGGGAAGGGTGAACCTCAGGAGTGACTTCATTACTGAGCTAAAAGGGTGTCTGGGGGCCATACTCTTGGAGTTTCTTCAGTCTCTGTCAGGCCAGTAAGTCTGGCCTTATTTTGTGAGTTAGAATTTTGTTCTAATTTTTCTCCAGCTCTGTCTGGGACCCTCTTTTGTGATCACTGTCAGAGCAGTCAGTGGTGGTAGTCAGGCACCATCTAGTTGTACTGGACTCAGTCTGGTGGAGGCTGTGGTAGATGGCCCATTAGTCCTTTGGACTAATCTTTCCCTTGTGTCTTTAGTTTTCTTCATTCTCCCTTGCTCCCAAAGGGGTGAGATCAGTAGAGTATCTTAGATGGCCGCTCACAGGCTTTTAAAATCCCACTGGGCATTTACTATTTCAATTAGAAACTTATACCATCTAGTATCAAATCCCAAGAAAGAATTTTCTTTTTTCTGGATTTATTTAACTGAGCACTTTGCTTAAATAACTATCAATCAACTTACTAAATGTAAATAATCATAAGCAAAAGCATCACAGTGAAATTGCTTAGAAAATCAACATTTTGTTTAAAATATCAAGTTACGAATAGAGAAAAAGTACAAAGTGCACTAATTATATTTTCCTTGACTTCCCAAGTCAAAAGTAACCTCTACATTTTATGTAACTCTATCAAAATAAATAACGACAAAAAGATTCTGATGATACAATTTCCTGCATCTACCTACAAATGCATATAAGGAAGGTATTTTCTATAAGCTCTATATTACATAACATAATTGTATACGACTACCTAGCCCTTGGAAACCCTCGTGGCATAGTGGCGAAGAGCTATGGCTGCTAACCAGAAGGTTAGCAGTTCGAATCCACCAGGTGCTCCTTGGAAACCCTATGGGGCGGTTTCTTTTTTTACCTAGCCCTCAAGTCTCTAATAATTATAAAAGTGTAAGTTTGAGGTCAATTACATTCATACAGCTTTAAGATAAAAACTAACTTGAGAAATAAAAAAAAAAAAAAATGGGTTTAAGATCTTATACTAGTTACTATCAAAATCACTTTTAAAAAATTTTTTTGTTGCACAGGTACTAACCCCCAAAACAGAAGCTGTATCCCAACCCAAGGCCTGACAAATGAGGTCAACAGAATTTATGACGGAAAAAAAAAGAATCTCAAGACTCTAAGAAAACATAGCAAATCATTACCAATTTTTCTGTAGGCCTCTGACCCCCATCAGATAAAGATAACTCATACAAATACAAGCATAGGTACATCTATAGCTTTATTCCCCAGTTTACTATTTTCCTAAATCATATAATGACACTTACTTTTTATATAATCAAAATTTTTTTATCTTAAGGAAAAAATATACTTACTGTCCTCTAGAAGTATGAACCAGTAGTGTAATAAGCGTAGATGTTGCTGGACATATACAGTTTAAAGCTAACATGGCGTATTTAAACTCTTCTTCACAAACAACATGATCTGTTTGAAATAAAATAGGTAAATTAGAAAAGAGAGTGGTATTTTTGAAAAACAGAAAACAATGAATAAAATAGCAAAAGTTTCAATAGAAACACATTTGTTTTAGAGATGTTTTTACAAGTGCAATTTTATTTCCTGGAGCAATGTTTCATAAGAAAGAGAGTACTAGACTATGAGTTAAGTGATGGGCAGGGACAGGGTTGTCCTATTCTGTTCCCAGTTCTGTCTTTAATAAAATTAGCAACCTTTGGCAATTTGCTTAACCTTCCTATGCCTCATTTGTAAAGGGAGTAAGGAGTAAGTAGGACTGAGGTGTAGTCTTGAAAACAAGCCAGATACTTTCAGGTTCATCTTTGAAATCTCTTTTAGTTCTGATAATTACATGGTATGCAACTGAACTTTAAAACACAGTATTTTTTAATCAAATTCATAGTCACGTAGCAGAAAGTCCTTGAAAATGACTATGAAAAGATTTGATAGATAATATTTGCCTTATAGATAAATAATAAACTTTATATTATTAAAACAACTATAATGTCAATCAAAATTAATGCTAAAATAAATTGAAATTGCCATTTGACCTTAAGACATAAGGGTCATAAACTCAAAAGATAACAGGTAAGGTAAGGTTACATTAGGTTAGTCAGGTAACGTTATAAATGGAGACTGAATGATGTGGAAACAGTACAGAGTGCAAATGGGAAGGTGCAAACCCCAGGTGAAGGAGAATGGCACTATTCAGCTGCAGCATATTATTCCACACAGGGATGAGGGCCCCGATCCTAGATATTCAATTTTTCACAGAAATAATATTTTAGAGAAGTGATTATAGCATTGTTTATTTTGGCAGGGGGAAGCTCCTTTCCAGGTAAACAATTATGGCTGGTACTGAAAATAAAGATGATGTTGGAAAATCTAATAAAATAAATATTCTGAGGCAGAAAATAGCAGTTTTAGCTAAATTAAGGGGTAGAAGATGGAATCTTTCAGTGAGCCAGATCAATAATCTGAGCACATACACAGTACAATTTATGAAAAAAACAAGAACAGTTTACTTGGAAAATTAGTTCAGCAAATGCTCTGAACAGATAAATATCAACTTTCGTCCTGTGTTTGACATTAGATAATCTGACATATTTTTTCTTCTGTGTTCATTCATTTCCTTATTTATTTATTCATTCATTCATTCATTTTCTCGTTCACATTTTACGGCAGAAATTATATGCTATTGATATTTCCTCAAAACTATCAAAATCTGCTAATAACGTCTTTCTTTTTCCTTTTCCTTATATTAGGAAAACCCTTTATATTATGGAAACCCTGACGATGTGGTGGGTAAGAACTATGGCTGCTAAGCAAAAGGTCAGCAGTTTGAATTCATCAGGTGCTCCTTGGAAACCCTATGGGACCGTTCTATTCTGTCTGATAGGGTCACTGTGATTTGGGATCAACTCAACAGCAATGGATGTGGTTTGAGTTTTATATTACGATATAAAAAAGAAAATTTAAAAATATGTAACCATTATACTTCTTGCTTTGCAGAAAGACAGGTAATATGAATCAAATTTTGAATGTGGAGAAGTCTACAGAATATTTGCAAAAGAACAGTGTCTCTAACCTACCATTTCAGTATTTCTCAAAATAGTTTCTGAGCGTACATGGTCAGTCTGTGAACATAAAGTAACGGAACTGCTAAATGCACAATGTTACTACTTCAGAGTCGTGTAATAGCAATACATGGGGTGCCTGTAAATTTCAAGCAAAAAATTGCAACATATCTTGTCTTAGAAAAATGTGTATGTTTATAATGACATAAGACAGAACATTTTAAAATCCAAACTGTACCCTAAAATGTGGGATGTGTGCACCATGTGCAACCACTGACCTTCCTTTATTATAATAGATAAACCGTATTTCCTCCAGTAGGGGAGCCATCGGTATATGTTAACATTACAAAATGGGCAAAACCACTGAAAGCTTCACCTTTTCACAGATTGGCTAGAAGCCGTGATGCTACATTTTGAATTCTTTCTTAACAATCATCGGTACGGGTTTCAGTAACGACCGTCAGGAGGGTCTTCATGGGTCCAACCAATTTCTAATCACTAAATGCTAACAGAAAAAGATAAGAGTGGAAGGTCTTTTGTGTTCTGTTAGATCGGCGTATGTGAAAGGTTCCCTAAAAGATACTTTCCAAGATTATCCTATCTATTGTCTGTATACCTCAGGGCCCAGTTGATGTGTCCTTGGGAGTCCTTGTGAGCCCAGCTCCAGCTGGGTCACATTCTGTATGCTCAAGGACAGGGAACAATGACTCCAATATTATTTCCTAAATCAGTGGGTCACACAGCCCCTTGGAGACTGCAGCTGTCTGTGTGGCCCCAGCTGGCCCCTTGGAGACCCCAGCTGTCTATGTAGCCCCAGCTGTCCGTGGCATTTCAACCTGAGCCAATTAGGACGATGCGGCCTCTGCAGAGTGAGATGCGAAATAATCTGGGCCCTCACCCTCTGACCCACGTGGGTGCCTGGGCCATGCTGGAAGGCTGAGAAGAGTATTCAGAAGTGTGGGCTCCCCCCTAAAAACCAGCTGTGGTAGTTTGAAAATATCGCATCTTATTCTTCTGAAATTAAAAAAAAAAAAAAAAAAGGATCCTCTTACTTCCATTTTCCTCAATGAATATGTATACCTGGTTTGGAGGGAGATGGCTAAGGGAGAGTTGTGTTGCACTGGTTCATTTGTTAAAAACTACACAACCCGATCCCAAGAGTATGCTCCCTGGCCACCCTTTTAACTCAGTACTGAAGTCACTACTGAGGTTCACCCTTCCAGCCAAAGATTAGACAGGCTCATAAATCAAAATGAGGCTAAATGGACAGACCAGCCCAGGGGCAAGGACAAGAAGGCAAGAAGGGACAGGAAAGTTGGTAATGGGGAACCCAAGGTCAAGAAGCAGAGTTTGGACAACTCATGGGGTTGGCAACCAAAGTCACAAAACAATATGTGTATTAATTAATGAAAAACTAGTTTGCTCTGTAAACCTTCATCTAAAGCACAACAAAAAATAAAAATAAAAATAACTACACAATCTGAGGGTGCAGGAAAGAAGGGAAAGACTAATAAATTTCAAGTTGTCATTTTCATTTTTGCACATGCCTTCTTCTACAGTTTAGTAAAAGTTTTGTAATATCAGCTCTTTATCAGCCCATAGAACTAAACGTATATATTGTATACTACCAGTAATGGAGGCAATTCTACACATCAACACAAAGACTCTTTTGAATTATTTTAGATACACTGAATTACCTAGGAACACAACTATTGTGCAAATTAAGAGAACATTGGCTTTATTCTGTTTAGCATTGCATGTGAATCGTCAATACAAATTTAGAATGTGTGGTTACTGGTATCGGTCAGCGTTTGTAGCTGTCATATGCTCGTTGGTGCAAGCATGTCTCTTCCATGGAGTCTTCTTATAAATTCATACCTAAACATTCGCATATTCAAACAGATGCTTCTGTATTATTACTTATTTCCCTTGTTCCTCCTTCATATTACAACTAGGGGTATTACATTATTTAAAGTTTTGTGTTTAGATAGTTACATTGTCTCTGAATTTAACTACAGAAAGTAAAGCATTATGAAATATTTTTTTAATTTTTATTGTGCTTTAAGTGAAAGTTTACAAATCAAGTCAGTCTCTCATACAAAAATTTATATACACCTTGTTATATAGTCCTTCCTAGCTGCTCTCCCCATAATGAGACACCACACTCCTTCCCTCCACTGCATGACAAAATATTTGCTGTAAAAAAGAGAGGCATTAGAACAAATAGGTTGAAAACCACTGTCATATAAATGAGTTAGTGTATAATTATCATTAGATTTTTTTTTGTTTGTTAAAAAGCAAATCAGTACTCTTTAAGTACTATGGATGGAAGGAATGGAATATAATAATTATTCAACTAAATAATTTCCCTTTGCACATATTACAAGTAGCTCAAATGTAATCTATAAAATAGATTTAGATCTCTAGACGTCTTCCCTGAGGCCCACACTCATTCCAACTCCTGGGACATTTTTTAATATTAATCACTATTCAGTATTCACTGACCTGAGTTAGAAAACTGAGAATATTCACTGATGTTACTTTACCCCTACTTTCCCAGCACCATCTGACAGCCAAGGTATGTTAATTATATCACTAAAATCCACTCAGGGTTCCTTTCATCTCCCCTTTGGCCGCACTCACATTAGAGTTCAAATCCCTTATCTATAGTTCTTAAGCCCAGATTACAAATTTTGAAATAAAAAATATATATATATTTAGATTTTCAAAAGCAATATTCTGAATTTACTATACATTGTGTACCATATCCAGGAGTATCTGGAGAAGGAAGATATGCTTGAACACACATTTATTTCTATACTGTAAGATATGAATATTTACAATAAATGGAAAATAAAGGTCATGTCAGCTCAGAAAAGGGGTTGCTACCAAGTAAGATTAGGTCAGGTCAGATTTTACCCCCCAATTGAAACATAAAAATATTTTTGTTTTCAGAGTTTTCTGTATTTTGGGATTGCATAGAGATGACCCCAAACGCACAGAAGCTTTGTTTGTGTCTCTCTTTGCCATCACCCTAATTGAGCTGTCAGTCACTCCTAAATATTCTTTTAACTTTAATGGAACAGAAGATGGTCTTAGAAAAGGCACGCCAAGAGGCCAACAGGTTGCATAAATAACCTCAACCCTCAAAACGATATTAGACTCTCGGCAGCCCAGGCTGTACCTGCCACAGATATCGGCCAGGGGCAGAACAGTTAGAACACTATAAAAAGCTGTCGGGTAGTTGGTGTACAGCAAGGGCCCCAAATCAGAGGAGCCTTAGAAAAGTTCAGGATGTACAAGAAGGCCCCAAGGAAAATCCCTCCAGCTTCCTAAAACAGGCGTATGAAGCATACCGGCAGTTTACTGATATTACTGATATATACTGAAGACCCAGAGAATGCCAGGTTAATAAATACGACTTTCATCAGTCAGAGTGCCCCTGACATCAGACAGAAACTTCAAAAGTTAGAAGGAGGTCTAGGAATGACTACTTCAGAACTTGTTGGGGTTGCCTTTAAGGTCTTCAATAATCGGGACAAGGTACAAGGGCAAAAAGACATATTCCTGGCAGCAGCTCTTGGAGGTAATCCGCCACCCAGGCAGACCTGTTGTAGGATAAGTCCTCGTGGGCCTGAAAAGGGCTGGTGGCCAACTCGCAGTTCCCTCAAGTTAGGCCCCAGACAGTGTGCCCACTGGAAACAAGAGTGCCCCTTGCAGCCAACCCAGTCCGAGCAGGAAACCCATAGCACAGCTCATGTCAGTCGATGACTCTGAACTGACAGGGCCCAGGGGCTCCCCTGCACCCAGCCCCTGGTTTATGATTACTCTCCCTACTTTAATCATTCAACGCATTTACAAGGATGACTAGATAGGGGTAGTGGAGAGAGAAGACCCATGAGGAGCCCCCAGTTACAGTGCCTATGTGCAGAAAACTTACTGAATTCTTAGTACACACGGGCACGACCTATCACGTCATGCACAACAGACCAGAAAGCTGGAGAACATGGCCTCTGCTGCTGTCCAAGGAACACAGGGGAACCATCCAGCCGCCTCAGGCAGGGATAAGTCTGCAGTCCTAGCCCTCGGCCAGCTTCATTTGCAGGGTGGAGCACCACCAATCAGAGGCAGAGGAGGCACACAGCTTCAAGGCCTGGCGAGATGGTCACCATCCTTACCTCACCCCAAAGCATAGAAGGCCTGTGACAGCAAAGAGTATCTATCTCAGCTGGTGGGACTAGAGGAAAGAAAGCTTACTAGAGATGCCATCTTTGAATAACGTTCTATGATCAACAATTATACACTGCTATGGGGTTCTCACATAATTTATGGGGGTCTCACATAATTAAAGGATCAGGTGGCCAAACAAGCTGCTAGAACGAAACCCCCTAGCCACTTGCCTTCCTTTAATTCCTAATCTTCAGCTACCAGAAAACCCTCAGCGCACTGAATGTGATATAAACAGAGTTTGTGAATGTGGCTTTGACCTTAATAACAGAGCGAAAGATGGATATTTGCACAATTTCCAAGGAGAGGTGTTAGTACCAGAACACCTGATGCACCTGATACCAGAAGCAGGCCCACCACCTCCTATGTCTGGGATAGGAGGCATCCTGCAGGATCAGACCCGGAGAAGACTGCCAAGTGGCCTTAACCGTTACGCCAACGGCTATAGGAGCTTTCAAGTATCTTTTAGTGTTTATAGATACCTTTACCAGATGCGTAGAAGCCTTCCCGTTCCGAAAGGGAAAGGCATCCTATGCCAGGGGTGAGGCCAATTTGCATTTCAGTGCTTATCCAGCATGTGTTCTTCATTTACAAGGCAATTTCCTTTGCTTCTCCTAGCATCTAAGCAACTTTTATCAGCCTCCTAAATCTTAGGGGTGGAGCAAGGTGGCAGAAGCTGGCGAGTAGCACTGGTGCTCAGAAGCCAGAAGCCATCAGTGGGTGTACAGTGTTTATGGGGAGGTTGCTAATTGGATTGAAGGGAAAACATTAATGTGTGAAAGGGCCTGGCAGCAGGAGAAAGCCAATAAAGTTTCTAGTGGCAGTATAACAGAAGGGTCCTGGAGACCATCTGCCCGGGTTCAAATCTTGACTCTACCAGCTTTTGATTTTAGGTCAAGGGGCTTCACTTCCAGGGGCTCAGTTTCCTTATCTGCAAAATAGCAGTAAACAACAGTGGCCACTTTATAGGGTTAGTTGTAAAGATTAAATAAGATCAGCTGAAAACCACTTAGCTCGCTGCCTGGAATACATTAAATTTATATTTCTTTTTGTGAGTTTGGCAGGAAAGGTAAGGGGATTAAGCTCTCCTTTTCCACCTTCCAGGTCATTTTTGCCTGCCACCCTCAGGAGCTAATCATTCCTTGCCTGTTCCTAGGTCCCCAAGTCCCTAAAACCATATCAGCAGGAAGGTGCCATATAAATTGTCCAACCCTTGTACTTTAAGGAATTGCTACAACTGAAAGGGGGATTGTAATCTGACCCTCCAAATGCCAGTAAATTTCCATTAGTCCTTAAACTAACCCAAGCCAGATTTGGCCCACCCTGCATACACAAAAGGGCCAGCTGTGATTCCTAATAGACTTCAACAGAGGACACAGCATCATGTAGAATGAATCAGAAGAAAAATCATCACCCGGACTCTATTCTGAAGTGAGAGGTCTGACAAGCACATCACCTTCTGTTTCCTGGCTGCCTTCTAGAATTTTCCTGGTCCAGTACACCTTCAAGACTGCCATCTTGCCGCCCAAATCACATATAAGCCCTACTTCCCATGGCTTGAGGAGTTGGATCTAAGGAGCTTCCTCCCAGCTCCTTGCTCTGTGCATTGCAATAAAGTTACCTTCTCTCTCTCGAAGACTGGTGTTCAGATTATTGGCAAGTCTGAGAGCTCTGAACAGAATTCATCTTCTAATGTTCTGTAATACTGATGAGTAATATTATTTTGGGAGCCAATGTGCTATCTATCTAGAAGGTGACCTACAAGGTTAGTTTCAGTTCAAAGTTTGAAGGCTACTTCAGGGCAATAGACGCCAGGTGACCTCCAGTGTCAATTGGTCCATTAAGTCTCTTAAGTAATTTGAGGTCAGTTCTACACTTTTCTCCCCTTCTCTCAGGTATATCTATTGTGGGTGCCTAAGGGATTTCTCAAATACTGATAATCTTTTGCCTGGGTCAATAAAACAGCTTCCTAACTATACTTTTAACTTCCAACTCCAGTATTCCATCTACTACCAGTCTACTAAAACTCTGTTGTCTAAGATATTGCCACTAGCAAAATGAGGCTATTTAAATTAATTAAAATTAAACACAAATGAAAATTCAGCTCCTTCATTGCACTAGAGACATTGTAAGCGCTCAATAACACTTCTGGCTAGTAGCAACAGTATTGAACAGTGCAGATATAGAACATTTCCATCATTGTATTGTATACTTCCAGACAACATGGCACCATAGACAGAAGCGCCACACTGTCCTCCACAGCAAAGACCCCCAAAACTAAGTAAAACAGATACAAACGTCATTCCTGAAACCCAAAGTATCAAATGAAGACATAAAGAACTCTGCCGAACACCGAATGAAATAAGAAACTGACGAAGAACAGACAGCCAGGAGAGATATGTATGGAGTTAGCCTATCAGCTAATGCAGCATGGATTCACCATCTTGGACTCCTGTCGGAGATCAGCAGACAGGAAGCACAGGAAAGCAGTTTCACAGAACTCCCAGCAGGAGACAGAGCACCCAGTAACCAATGATACACACTTTTCCACCCCCCATGCTCTCCCCACTGCTCTGCCTCTGAGGTTCCTAGCTGGCAGCGATGGCTCGGCTAGCTGGGAAGTGCAGTGTCCATGCCACTTGGATTAGTCCCACTCACATCACAGATCAGTGAACAAAGAGTACAGGAAAACCAATTCACGAAGTTCCCAGCAGAAGACAGAGCACCCGGTAACTGCAATATATACTTTCCTAATCCCCACCTTCCCCCCGCCCCCCAGCCTCTTCTGCTTCCCACAGCCAAAGTCTCTTGGCCAGAAGAAAACTGCTTCAGCCCCAGGCTGCTTGGATTCTCCCTGCCCACGCTGACTGGCTCCTTGAGTGCCATTTGTGTGCTGCTTTTTTCTGTTTCTTTTAGTTTCCTCTGTTCCTCCCAACACCTCCGCTCCTTACTCTTGAACACATGGCTCTGTTTGCCATCTTACTTCTTCTTGAAAGGCTGTGAAATGCTGCTCGACTGGTGGAACCACTCCCCTGGCCCACAACACCATGTTGGTGGGATCCTGGGAATTTTTTTTTTCCCCTTGCTTTGCTTTGTTTACTCATGGAGACCCTATAGGACAGGGTAGAACTGCCCCATAGAGTTTCCAAGGAGTGACTGGCGGATTTGAACTGCCAACCCTTTGGTTAGCAGCCATAGCACTTAACCACTACACTATCAGGGTTTCCTATGAGTCAGAATCGACTCGACGGCACTGGGTTTGGTTTTTCTGGTTTTGCTTTGTTTTGTTTGTCCATTTTTCCCCCCATTTCTTTTCACAGCTTGGGAGCCCCTTCTGGACAGGCTGCACTGCATGGCTTAAGAGCCACTTCCTCAGTCTGTGCAGCCCTGGGGGCATTTCTTTTTTTTTCCTCTCTTTTTTCCTCAATATTTTCCTTTCTGTCTTTCTTCATTTCTCAGTTCTCATCAACCTATACTTATATTCTTTTCCTGTCTCCTGTATACCTGGCACTGTGTGACATCCCTCTAGCCAGGCTATACTGCACAGCCTGGGAACCACTTCTCTGGTCTTTGCGACCAAACTGGTGGGATCCCTGGGGGCTTTTCTTTTTTTTCAAACTTTTATGTAGTTTTTTTTTTTTTTCTGTTTCTTTGTCCCTTTTTGTTTTTCTCCATTTCTCGGCTTCTCATCTCTCCACTCCAACAGTAAGCTTCCTTACCACTCTTTTTTTGTGTCTTTGTTTGTTTTTGGTTCCTGTCCCTGTCTCCTCTCTCTCCTCTTTCTTATGAACATATTAGCTCCACACATCAAAACCTCCCCCCTTCTTCCTGCTGACTGTACTGTGTGCTGAACATCACATCCCCGAGAAGCACAGGCACAGCCTACCAGAATCTGCACAGCACTGATTCCTGGCCCACCCTGTCGGCCCTAGTATGTGCCAAAAACAATCTATCCTAGCCCCTCCCCTTCAGCTGAATCTCCCGTGCTGCACCATAGGTGAGTGACTGGTCCCGCCCATTGTACAAGGAGGTAAAAAGTATCATGACCACAGACGAGCAAACAACAAAAACACACAGCCTGACTGCTCAGACAGAACCAAATAAAACAAAAACACAGGACAAAACAAATAGATATACAACCAATAAAAAAAGAAAATAACTACTGAGTGTCCTGAAGACAGCAGACAATATGAAAACATATAAAAATTTGGGACAGGATGGTTCAAAATAAAACACCCAGATGACCTTCCAGTAGAAAAAAAGGAACTAGAACCAGCTGACAGGCAACTCACATCTCTAATATTCAGAGCTATCAGAGTTGAAGCAAAAAGCAGACAAAAATGAGTGGATCATGGAACAATTGCTGATAGAAAACTTCTCTAACATGATGAAAGACAAAAACGAGACCATCCAAGAAGCTCACTGAACCCCATATAGGCTCCCCCCAAAAATCACCAAAGCATACCATAATCTAACTTGCTAAAACCAAAGACAATGAAAATATCCCGAGAGCAATTCAAGAAAAGCAAAAAGTCACATAGAGATAATAAACAATAAGAGGAAACTCTGATTATTCAGCAGAAACCATGAAAGCAAGAAAGCAATGAGATGACATATATAAAAACTTTGAAGAAAAAAAATTGCCAACCAAGAATAATATACACTGTAAAACTTTCATTCAAGTATGACGGTGAAATTAGGACATTTCAGATAAACAGAAATTAAGGGAATATGTAAAAACCAAACCAAAATTACAAGAATTATTAAAGGAATTCCTTTGGTCTGAGAACAAACATCAGACCACAGCCTGAATCTAGGACACGAGATTGTACCAGCCAGACACCAGTGCAGGAAATAAACTCTCAAGTACTATCCAAAACCAAAAGGATTGCAACAGGGAACCAGAGGGGTTAATCTGTAAACAACGACAACGTCAGGACAGTAAAAGACAGGGCAAACAGTGTAGGTATACAACTTTCTAATGGAGAGGAAAGCAAGGTGATACCAAGTCATAATAGGCTAATTCAAACCTAGGAAGATAAGGGTAAATTTCAAGGTAACTACAAAGAAAGTTGACAAACTTACTCATCAAAATAAAGAAGAAAAACAAAGTCTCAATAAAAACAAAATCTACAAAAATGAAAGAAATGAAAAAGAAATCCACAAACAAAAGGAACTCACCACAGGAAAGTAAGAGGTAAAAAGAAAATGTCAGCACCACAAAAAAAAAGCACTACAAAATGACAGCAATAAACTCACACCTATCAACAATTACACTGAACATAAATGACCTAAACACACCCATAAAGAGACACAGAGTGACAGAATGGATGGAAAAAAAAAAAAAAAAAAACAGGATCCATCAATATACTGTCTACAGGAGACGTATCTTAGAAACAAAGACATAAATTTACTAAAAATTGAAGGACGGAAAAAAATACATCAAGCAAATACCAAAAAAGAGTGGAAGTGGCAATACTAATCACAGATAAAACAGACTTTAAAGCAAAATCCACCATGAAAGACAAAGGAGGGCCTATACAATGATTCAACAGATGATCCATCACTGAGACTTAACCATTAATAGACATGAACGCACCCAATGACAGGGCCCCAAAATACATAAAAGAAACTCTAAAAGCACTGAAAAAGAAATTGGCTGTTCTGCAATAATAGGAGGCTTCAACACACCACTCTCAGTAAAGGACAGAACATCTAGGAAGAAACTTGACAAAGATATAGAAGAGCTAAAGGGCACAACAGCCAAATATATAGAACACTCCATCCAATAGCTGCAAAGTACACATTCTTTTCCAACACACATGGAATATTCTCCAGAATAGGCCATATCTTAGGACACAGAGCAACCCCCAAGAAAATTCAAAGCATTGAAATAATACAAAGTATCTTCTCTGACTACAACGTCATCAAAGTAGAAATTAACAACACGAAGGACAAGGAAGAAAAATCAGTGACACGGAAACTGAGTAACACCCTGCTTAAAAAAGCACTGGGTAATAGAAGAAATCAGAGATGGAATCAAAACATTCCCAGAACCAAACAAAAGTGAAAACACATCATACCAAAACCTTTAGGACACAGCAAAGGCAATCCTCAGAGGTTGATTTAAGGCTATAGATGCACACATCAAAGAGCAAGAAAGGGTCCAAATCAAAACATTAGCTACACAACTTGAACAATTACAAAGAGACCAGCAAAAGAAGCCCATAGTTACCAGAAGAAAGGAAATAATAAAGATCAGAGCAGAAATAAATGAAATAGACAATAGAAAAACAATAGAAAGAACCAACAAAACCAGAAGTTGGTTCTTTGAAAGTATCAACAAAATTGACAAACCACTGGCCAAACTGACAAAAGAAAAACAGGAGAAGACACAAATAACCCAAATAAGAAGTGAAATGGGTGACATTACAACAGACTCCACTGAAATAAAAAGGACAAAAGAGTTTTATGAAAAAATACACTCAAATTTGAAAACCTAGAGGAAAAGGACAAATTTCTAGAAACACACTATGTAACCAAACTAACACAAAATGATGTTGAAAATCTGAACAAACTCATAACAGGAAATTGAAAATGTAAAAAAAAAACTCCCAAGAACAACAAAAAAACCCTGGCCCAGATGGCTTCACTGGAGAATTCTACCAAACATTCAGAGAAAAACTTACACCAGTACTACTCAAGCTATTTTGGAACACAGAAAAGCAAGTGATATTTCTGAATTCATTCTATGAAGTCAGCATAACCCTGATACCAAAACCAAAGACACCATAAAAAAAGACAATTGCAGAACAATATCTCTCATGATTATAGATGCAAAAATTCTCAACAAAATTCTAACCAATAAAATTTAGCATCGTATCATATCAAAAAAAAAAAAAAAAATACACCACAACCAAGCAGGATTCATACCAAGTATGCAAATATGGTTCAACATTAGAAAATAAATCAATGTTACCCACCACATAAATAAAAGTAAAGAATCACATGATCATCTCAATCAACACAGAAAATGCATCTAACAAAGCCCAACACCTATGTCTGATAAAAACTCTCAACAAACGAGGTATAGAAGGGAAATTTCTCAACATAATAAAGGGCATCCATACAAAACCAAGAGCCAACATCGTTCTTAATAGAGAAAGGCTGAAAAAATTCCCCTTGAGAAAAGGAATAAGACAATGATGCCCTCTATCACCACTCCTATTTAACATTGTGCTGGAAGTCCTACCTAGAACAAGAAGGCAAGAAAAAGAAATAAAGGGCATCCAAACTGGTAATGAAGAAGTTAAACTCTCCCTATTTGCAGATGATATGATACTGTACATAGAAAACCCAAAAAACTCTACAAGAAAACTACTGGAACTAATAGATTCAGCAGAGTAACAGGATACAAGACAAATACACAAAAATCAATTCGATTCCTATACACCAATAAAGAGAATGATAAAAAGGAAATCAGAAAAACTATACTATTTACAATAGCCCCTAAAAAAATAATATACTTAGGAATAAATCTAACCAGGGATATAAAAGACCTATACAAAGAAAACTACAAAACACTACTGGAAGACACCAAAAGAGATCTACATAAATGGAAAAACATACCATGCTCATGGATAGGCAGACTCAACATCATGAAAATGACAATTCTACCAAAAGCTATTTACAAATACAATGAAGTCTCAATACAAATACCAAAGAGATGGAAAAATTTATCATTAACTTTATATGGAAAGAGAAGAAGCCACGGATAAGCAAAGCACTATTGAAGAAGAAGAATAAAGTAGGAGGACTCGCACTGCCTGACCTCAGAACCTACTATACAGCTACAGTAGTCAAAATAGCCTGGTACTGGTACAAAAACAGATACTTGACCAAAGGAACAGAGATGAGAACCTAGATGTAAATCCATCAACCTATGGTCACCTGATCTTCAAAAAGGGCCCAAAGTCCTTCAAATGGGGAAAAAGCAGTCTTTTTAACAAATGGTGCTGCCAAAACTGGATGTCCATCTCCAAAAATATGGAACAGGACCCATACCTCACCCATGTACAAAAACTAATTCAAAATGAATCAAAGACCTAAATATAAAGCTGAAAACTATGAAACTCATAAAGGAAAAAATAGAATCATTGCTAGAGGCCATAAACACAGCGTTAACATGATACAAACCACAACCAACAACACACAACTTCAGAAGATAAGCTAGATACCTGGGGTCTTCTAAAAATTAAACAATTATGCTCATCAAAAGGCTTCACCAAGAGTTAAAAGTAAACCTACGGACAGGGGGAAAAACATTGGCTATTACAAATCACAAATCAGACAAAGTTCTAATCTCTAAAATCTTCAGGAAAATCCAATACCTCTACAACAAAAAGACAAATAATCCAATTAAAAAATGGGAAAGGAAATGAACAGACACTTCACCAAAAAAGACACTCAAGCGGCCAATATACACATGAGGAAATGATCAAGGTCACTAGCCATTAGAGAAATGCAAATCAAAAGCACAATGAAACACCATCTCACCTTGTGATTACAGGCATAAATCAAAAAACAGGAAATAACAAATGTTGGAGAGACTGAGGAGAGATCAGAACTCTTATGCATTGCTTGTAGGAATGATTCAACCATTTGGAAGATGATATGGCGCATCCTTAGAAAGCTAAAAATACAAATACCATATGAACCAGCAATCCCACTCTCAGGAGTATAACCCAGAGAAATAAGAGTCGTCATATGAATAGACATATGCACAACCATGCACAACATCAAAGGCAAAGTTAGAAAACGAACTGAGCAGAAGAAGGAGGAAGAGATGGTTAAGAAGCAGAGAGCTGTTACTGGACCTGAATCACTGGGAGCCCTCAGGAACCATTCCCAGGATCAGCTGCAGAGGCCTAGTGCTAGCATTCGGCCGCAGTTTCTACAGAGAGAAGCACCAGCCACACAGCCTACTTACATCTCCAGAACCAGAGAAGAATGCCACTCTCGGCAAAAGCGAAGTAATTGTGTATATTTTACTGCGCCCCCAACACCTAGCCAGCTTCAGCAGCTGTTGATTTCCCTGGGCCTGAGACAGACCCTGTTGAGTGCCTACACCCATACTTTTGGTCTTAGAGAAGGAATAAATTCTCAGTTGGGGCAAAAGATAATTTGCCAGCTCCACTAACTGGGGGAGCTTAGGACAGAAGCAGCTCCTATCCAGGCATAAACGGTCCATGGACTTTCAGGAACTTGCCCCCCTGCATGGACCTGTGTTGGCCTATTTCAGGAGAATAGGCCCCCTTGTTGGCAGATTGTTTCAGCTGTGCAGTAGACAGCTGGGTGTTTCATGTTTGACAATGCTTTGCCTATTAAACAGTGTCCTCACCTACCCACATCAGTGGCTGAAGGACTGGTGGCTCCACTCAGGTCATGCAGCCGCCCATGACAGTGGTCTAAGGATAACTGGTACCTCCCAGTCCATACAACCAAAAAGATTGGGTGTCCATAGTCCATCTGCAGAAAACACCCACTTGTACACTCCATGGAAGATGGATGTGCTTTCCTCAGAGAAACGTGGGGGAAGACTCTCAGGCCCCTGCCTTGTTCAGAGCGTGACCCCGGGCTGCAACCAGATACCAGTAACTACATCAATCACCCCTACCCCTCTGAGACTGTAGGGCAGAGCCTGTACCACACACTTGATGGGCAGCTACTTGGACACCTGAGCTAAATCCACACTATAAAATTTAATGGACTCCTAAACTGATATACCTGATAACAGCTCTAACTATCTGATGACAGGGTGTCAGAGCTTCAAAGGTTAAAATAATCAAGATAGCTCACTCAAGCAAACCATCTGGGTATATCAAAACAAAACAAAGCAAGAAGCAATGGTACAGTAAGCAAACATAAAATAAACTAATACAATAATGTATAGATGGCACAGAGACAGCAGTCAGTATCAAATCACATAAAGAAACAGACCAGGATAGCTTGACCAAGCTCTCAAAACAAAGAATCAAGGCATCTTCTAGATGAAAGCACCTTCCAGGAATTATCAGATGCACAATACAAAAGTTTAATAGACAGGACACTTCAAGACATCAAGAAGGAAATCAGGCAATACACAGAACAAGACAAGGAACACACAGATAAAGCAGATGAAGTAATTAAAAAGGTTATTCAGAAACATAATGAAAAATCTAATAAGCTGGAAAAATCCATAGCAAAAACAAAACCCACTACCCTCGAGTTGATTCTGACTCACAGCAACCCTATAGAACAAAGTAGAACTGCCCCACTGAGTTTCCAAGGAGGGCCTGGTGGATTTGAATTGGTGACTTCTTGGTTAGCAGCCGTAGCACGTAACCACTATGCTACCAGGGTTTCCAGAAAAATCCAAAGACAGACATAAATCAGAAATTCGGAATATTAACAACAAAATTACAGAAGTAGACAATTCAATAGAAAGTCAGAGGGGCAGAATTGAGAAAATTGGAAGTCAGAATTTGTAAACTTGAAGATAAAGCACTTGGCACCAATATATTTGAAGAAAAATTAGATAAAAGAATTTAAAAAAAAATGAAGAAAGATTAAGAATCATGGGACTCTATCAAGAGAAATAATCTACACGTGATTGGACTACCAGAACAGGGAAGGATAACAGAAAATACAGAGAGAATTGTTGAAGATTTGTTAGCAGAAAACTTTCCTGACATAATAAAAGAAGAGAAGATATCTATCCAAGATGCTCATCAAACTCCACATAAGGTAGATTTTAAGAGAAAGTCACCAAGACATATTATAATCAAACTTCCCTAAACCAAAGATAAAGAGAGAATTTTAAGTGTAGCTAAGGATAAACAAAAAGCCACCTACAAAGGACAGTCAATACAAAATACGCTCGGAATACTTGGCAGAAACCATGCAGGCAAGAAGGCAATGGGATGACTTATGTAAAGAATTGAAAGAAAAAAATTGCCAGCCAAGAATCACATATGCAGCAAAACTGTCTCTCAAATATGAAGGTGAAATTAGGGCATTTCCAGATAAACAAAAGATTAGGGAATTTGTAAAAACCAAACCCAAACTACAAGAAATACTAAAGGGAGTTCTTTGGTTAGAAAATCAATAATATCAGCTATCAACCCAAGACTAGAACAAAGGACAGAGCAATTCTGATGTCACTCCAGACAGGGAAATCACAAAAATAAATCAACATAAAAAAACACTTAAAACAGGGTAACAGTGATGTTATTAGGTAGAAGAAGACATTAAAACAATAAAGACAAACTAAGAAATGTTGTCAAAAGTCTTTCATATGGAGAGGAATACAAGGTGATACAAAGGAACAAAAGTTAGTTTTAGAATTAGAAAAATAGGGGTAAATATTAAGGTAACCACAAAGGAAACAAACTATCCCACACATCAAAATAAAATACAAGAAAAAACTAAAGACTCAGCAGAAACAAAATCAACAACAAGAAAGAAGAGGAAAAGACAATATATAAAGATAAACTGCTCAGCACAAAAAATTAAGTGGTAAAAGGAAACTGTCAACACACACAAAAAACATCAAAATGATGGCGCTAAATTCATACCTATCCATAATTATACTGAATGTAAATGGACTAAATGCACCAATAAAGAGGCAGTGGCAGAATGGATAAAAAACATGATTTGTCTATATGCTGCCTACAAGAGACACACCTTAGACTAAGAGACACAAACTAAAACTCAAAGAATGGAAAAAATATGTGAAGCAAATGACAATCAAAAAAGAGTAGGAGTGGCAATATTAAATTCTGACATAACAGACTTTAAAGTTAAATCCACCACAAAGGATAAGGAAGGACATTATATAATGATTAAAGGGACAATATACCAGGAGGATATAACCATATTAAATATTTACTCACCCAATGACAGAGCTGCAATATACATAAAACAAACTCTAACAGCATTGAAAAGTGAGATAGACAGCTCCACAATTATAGTAGGAGAATTAAACACACTGTTTTCAGTGAAAGACAGGACATCCAGAAAAAAGCTCAATAAAGACACGGAAGATCTAAATGCCACAATCAACCAACTAGACGTTATAGGCATATACAGAACGCTCCACCTAAGAGCAGTCAAGTATAGTTTCTTTTCTAGTGCACATGGAACATTCTCTAGAATAGACCACATATTAGGTCATAAAGCAAGCCTCAGCAGAATCCAAAACACTGAAATACTACAAAGTGTCTTCTCTGACCATAAGGCCATAAAGTGGAAATCAATAACAGAAAAAGCAGGGAAAAGAAATCAAACACTTATAAACTAAACAACACCCCACTCAAAAAAGACTGGGTTATAGAAGACATTAAGGATGGAATAAAGAAATTCATAGAATCCAATGAGCATGAAAACACTTCCTATCAGAACGTTTGGGGCACAGCTGAAGTGCTAAGAGATCAATTTATATCAATAAAGGCACACATACAAAAAGAAGAAAGAGCCAAAATCAAAGAATTATCCCTACAACTTGAACAAGTAGAGAGCAACAAAAGAAACCCTCAGCCACCAGAAGAAAGCAAATAATAAAAATTAGAGCAGAATTAAATGAAATAGAAATCAGAAAAAAAAAAAGCAAAGAATTAATAAGACCAAAAGCTGGTTCTTTGAAAAAATTAATAAAATTGATAAACCAGTGGCCAACTAACAAAAGAAAAACAGGAGAGGAAGCATATAACCCAAATAAGAAATGAGATGGGCGATATTATAACAGACCAAGCTGAAATTAAAAGAACCATATCAGATTACTATGAAAAATTGTACTCTAACAAATTTGAAAACCTGAAAGAAATGGATGAATTCCTAGAAATACACTAGCTACCTAAACTAACACAAACAGAGGTGGAACAACTAAATATGACCCACAACAAAAGAAGAGATTGGAAGGATAATCAAAAAACTCTAAAAAAAAAAAAAAAAGCCGTTGTTTGGACGGCTTCACTGCAGAGTTCTACCAAACTTTCAGAGAAGAGTTAACACCACTACTACTAAAGGTATTTCACAGCATAGAAAAGGATGGAATACACCCAAACTCATTCTATGAAGCCAGCACATCCCTGATACCAAAACCAGATAAAGGCACCACAAAAAAGAAAATTACAGACCTATATCCCTTATGAACTTAGATGCAAAATCCTGAACAAAATTCTAGCCATTAGAATTCATCATATCAAAAAAATATTTCACCATGACCAAGTGTGATTCATACCAGGTATGCAGGGATGGTTCAACATCAGAAAAACAATTAACGTAATCCACCATATAAACAAAAGACAAGAATCACATGATTTTATCAACTGATGCAGAAAAAGCATTGTCCAACACTCATTCATGATAAAAACTCTCAGCAAAATAGGATTAGAAGGAAAATTCCTCAACATAATAAAGGGCACTTATACAAAGCCAATAACCAACATCACCCTAAATGGAGAGATTCTGAAAGCATTCCCCTTGAGATCGGGAACTAGACAAGGATGCCCTTTATCACTGCTCTTATTCAACACCGTGCTGGAGGTCTTAGCCAGAGCAATTAGGCTAGACAAAGAAATAAAGGGCATCCAGATTTGCAGGAAGAAGTAAAAGTATCTCTATTTGCAGATGACATGATCTTATACACAGAAAACCCTAAAGAATCCTCAAGAAAACTACTGAAACTAATAGAAGAATTCAGCAGAGAATCAGGATAAAGATAAACACACAAAAATCGGTTAGATTCCTCTACACCAACAAAAAGAGCATCGAAGAGGAAATCACCAAATCAATACCATTTACGGTAGCCCCCCCAAAAGATAAAATACTTAGGAATAAATCTTACCAGAGATGTAAAAGGCTTATACAAAGAAAACTACAAAACACTACTGCAAGATACCAAAAGAGACCTATGCAAGTGGAAAAATACACCTTGCTTATGGACAGAAAGAAAGACTTAACATTGTAAAAATGTTTATTCTACCAAAAGTGATCTATAGATACAATGTAATTCCAATCCAAATTCCAACGGCATTTTTTAATGAGATGAAGAAACAAATCACCAACTGCATATGGAAGGGAAAGAGGCCCCGGATAAAAAAAGCATTATTGAAAAAGAACAAAGTGGAAAGCCTCACTCTACCTGATTTTAGAACCTATTACACTGCCACAGTAGTCAAAACAGCCTGGAACTGTTACAACAGACACATAGGCCAATGGAACAGAATTGAGAATGCAGACATAAATCCATCCACAAAGGCCTAAAGTCAGTTAAATGGGGAAAAGACAGTCTTTTTAACAAATGGGCCTGGCATAGCTGGATAACCATCTGCAAAAAAATGGAACAAGAGCCATACCTCACACCTTGCACAAAAATGAGCTCAAAATGGATCAAAGACCTAAATATGAAACCTAAAACAATAAAGATCACGGAACAAAAAATAGGGACAATGTTAGGAGCCCTAATACATGGCATAAACAGTATACAAAACATAACTAACAATGCAGTAGAAAAACCAGATAACTGGGAGCTCCTAAAAATCATACACCTATGCTCATCCAAAGACTTCACCAAAAGAGTAAAAAGATTACTACAGATTGGGAAAAAGTTTTCAGCTATGACATTTTGGATCAGCACCTGATCTCTAAAATCTACATGGTACTGCAAAAACTCAACTACAAAAAGACAAATAACACAATTAAAAAATGGGCAAAGGATATGAACAGACACTTCACTAAAGAAGACATTCCAGTAGCTAACAGATACATGAGGAAATGCTCATGATCATTAAAAAAAACCATTAGAGAAACGCAAATCAAAACTAACATGAGATTCCATCTCACTCCAACGAGGCTGGCATTAATCCAAAAATCACAAAATAATAAATGTTGGAGAGGTTGTGGAGAGACTGGAACACTTCTACACTGCTGGTGGGAATGTATGGCGGTACAACCACTACGGAAATCAATTTGGCGTTTCCTTAAAGAGCTGGAAATAGAACTACCATAGGATCCAGCAATCCCACTCCTTGGAATATAAATATCCTAGAGAAATAAGAGCCTTTACACAAACAGATATATGCACACCCAAGCTCATTGCAGCACTGTTTACAATAGCAAAAAGATGGAAACAACCAAGGTGCCCATCAATGGATGAATGGATAAATAAATTATGGTATATTCACACAATGGAATACTACACATCAATAAAGAACAGTGATGAATCTGTGAAACATTTCATGACATGGAGGAATCTGGAAGGCATTATGCTGAGTGCAATTAGTCAGTTGCAAAAGGACAAATATTGTATAAGACCACTATTATAAGAACTCAAGAAATAGTTTAAGCTGAGAAGAAAACCCTGTTTGATGGTTACGAGATGGGGGAGCGAGGGAGGAAGTGCAAGCGGTATTCACTAATTAGATGTAGATAAGAACTGTTTTAGGTGAAGGGAAAGATAACGCACAGTACAGGAGAAACTAGCACAACTGGCCTAAACTAAAAGCAAAGAAGTTTTCTGAATAAACTGAACTCTCCGAAGGCCAGCATAGCACAGGCAAGGGTTTGGGGACCACGGTTTCAGGGGACATCTAAGTCAATTGGCATAATTAAAATCTATTAAGAAAACATTCTTCATCCCACTTTGGAGAGTAGGCTCTGGTGCCTTAAACGCTAGCAAGCAGCCATCTAAGAGGCATCAATTGGTCTCAACACACCTGGAACAAAGGAGAATGAAGGAAACCAAAGACACAAGGTAATTATGAGCTGAAGAGACAGAAAGGGCCACATAAATCAGGGACTACGTCAGCTCGAGACCAGAAGAACTAGATGGTGCTCAGCCACAACCGATGACTGTCCTGGCAGGGAACACAACAGAGAATCTCTGAGGGAGCAGGACAGCAGTGGGATGCAGACCCCAAATTCTCATAAAAAGACCAAACTTAATGGTCTGATGAGACTAGAAGCACCCCGGTGGTCACAGTCCCCAGACCTTCTTTAAGTCCAAGACAGGAACCATTCCTAAAGCCAACTCTTCAGACCAGGATTGGACTGGACAATGGGATAGAAAATGATACTGGTGAACAATCAGCTTCTTGGATCAAGTAGACACATGAGACTATGTTGGCATCTCCTGCCTGGAGGGGAGATGAGAGGGCAGAGGGGGTCAGAAGCTGGCCAAATGGACAGTAAAAGAGAGACTGGAAGGAAGAAGCGTGCTGTTTTATTAAGGGCAGAGCAATTAGGAGTATAGAGCAAAGTCTATATAAATTTTTGTATGACAGACTGACTTGATTTGTAAACTTTCACTTAAAGCACACACACAAAAAAAGATGAATCTGGAGGGCATTATGCTGAGTGAAATAAGTCAATCGTAAAAGGACTAATATTGTATGAGACCACTACTTTATTGAAAAGGTTTGCACACTAAAAGAAATCAATCTTTGACAGTTACGAGGGAGGGGAGGGGTGGGGATGGAAAAACACTAAACAGACAATAGATAAGTGGTAACTTTGGTGAAGGGAGAGACAGTACACAACATTGTGTAAGCCAGCAGAACTTGTACAAGGTAAGGTCATGGAAGTTCCATAGACACATCTAAGCTCCCTGAGGAGTGGAATATGGGCTGGGGGCTGTGGGGACCATGGTCTTGTGGAACATCTAGATCAGTTGGCATAACATAGTTTATAAAGAAAATGTTCTACATTCTACTTTGGTGAGTAGCATCTGGGTTCTTAAAAGCCTGTGAGCGGCCATGTAGGATATTGTCACCCCTTCAGGAGCAAGAAAGAATAAAGAAAACTAAAAATACAAAGGAAAGATTAGTCCAAAGGACTAATGAGCCACGTCTGCCAAAGCTTTCATGAGACTGAGTCCAGAACAACTAGATGGTGCTTGGCTACCACCACTGACTGCTCTGACAGGGGTCACAATACACGGTTCTGGACAAAGCTGGACAAAAACGTATAACAAAATTCCAACTCAAAAAGATAGGCCAGACTTGCTGGTCTGACAAAGACTGGAGAAACCCTCAGATTATGGTCCCTGGACACCCTTTCAGCTCAGTAATGAAGTCACTCCTGAGGTTCACCCTTCAGCCAAAGATTGGACAGGTCCATAAAACAAAACAAGACTAAAGGGGCACACCAGCCCTGGGGCAAGGACTAGAAGGCAGCAAGGAACAAGAAAGCTGGTAACATGGAACCCAAGGTTAAGAAGGGGGAGTGTTGACATGTCGTGGGGTTGTTAACCAGTGTCACAAAACAATACGTGTACTAACTGTTTAATAAGAAACTATTTTGTTCTATAAATCTTCATCTAAAGTACAATAAAAAAAGTTCTACTGATCTACCAATTGGTTAATGATCTCTCATAAATCTTAAAGCATATAGGATATATTTCGAATTCCTTAAAATGTCATTCACAGACTGTCAGAATTTGAGTAATCTTACTTATATAATGTACCACCCTTCCCCTGCCCCTTCTTAGTCTTACTGATGCTTTGTTGTTGTTGTTAGGTGATAGTTATCTAGTGCTGCTCTAACAAACACCACAAGTGGGTGGCTTTAACAAAGAGAAATTTATTCTTTCACAGTCTAGGAGGCTAGACGTCCACATTCAGGCCATCATCTCCAGGGTAAAGCTTGCTTTCTGTCAGCTCTGTGCGAAGGTCCTAGCCATCAATCTTCCCTTGGCTGAGGAGCATCTCAGCACGGGGACCCCGGGACCAAAGGATGCACTCTGCTCCCAGTGCTTCTTTCTTGGTGGTTTGAGATCCCCATGTTTCTCTGCTTGCTTCTCTGTTTTATATCTCAAAAGAGATTGATTTAAGACACAACCTATTCTTGTACATTGAGTTCTGCCTCATTAACATAACTGCCACTAATCCCATCTCATTAATGTTGTAGAGGTAGGATTTACAACACATAAGAAAGTC
Source organism: Elephas maximus indicus (assembly GCF_024166365.1). NCBI lineage: Eukaryota > Metazoa > Chordata > Mammalia > Proboscidea > Elephantidae > Elephas > Elephas maximus. The sequence continues at coordinate 62,761,600 of NC_064842.1, forward strand.
ACATCAGATGACAAAATGGTGAACAATCACACAATACTGGGAATCATGGCCAAGCCAAGTTGACACCCATTTTTTGGGGGGGGGGACACAATTCAATTCATAACAGGAGCCTTCAAGTCACTTCTGATACATAGCAACCCCACGTGCAACAGAAGAAAACATTGCCCAGTCTGTGCCATCCTCACAACTGTTGCTGTGCTTGAGCCCATCATTGTAGCCACTGTGTCAATCCATCTCATTGAGGGTCTTCCTCTTTTTCACTGATCCTCTACTTTACCAGGTATGATGTCCTTCTCCAGGGGATGGTCCCTTCTGATAACATGTCCAAATTAAGTGAGATGAAGTCTAGTCATCCTCGCTTCTAAGGAGCATTCTGACTGTACTTCTTCCAAGACAGACTGGTTTGTTCTTCTGTCAGTCCATGGTATATTCAACATTCTTCACCAACACCATAATTCAAAGGCATCAATTCTTCTTCAGTCTTCCTTATTCATTGTCCAGCTTTGGCGCACATATGAGGTGATTGAAAATAGTATGGCTTGGTTCAGGCACACCTTAGTCCTCAAAGTGACATCTTTGCTTTCTAACTCTGTAAAGAGGTCTTTTGCAGCAGATCTGCCCAATGCAATACATGTTTTCTTTCTTGACTGATTGTAGATCCAGGTAAAATGAAATCATTGACAGCTTCAGTACTTTCTCCACTTATTATAATGTTGTCTATAGGCCCAGTTGTGAGGATTTTTGTTTTCTTTATGTTGAGGTGTAATCTACACTGAAGGCTGTAGTCTTTGATCCTCTTCAATAATTGCTCCAAGTCCTCTTCATTTTCAGCAAGCAAGGTTGTGGCATCTGCATATTGCCAGGTTACTGACGCTAAGATGACTCATTTATAGTAATGGGAAAAGTCAGAATATCATATGGGTATGAATGCTGGTCAGTGGGTGGATGTGCAGACGGAAGTTTACAAAATATTTTTTCTTCCTATGATTCTATTCATTCAACAAAATATGTAAAAATTACGGTTAGTGAGAAGGCTGGAGGTAAGAGGAAAAAATATGGCATCATTGTTTAGAAGAGAGAGGGGTAACAGATGAGTGAAACACAGAATGATTGCTTCGTAGTTTATGGGTTCCTGGAAATTAGCGATCATGAATTTAAAGTGGGAGTAGTCAGCAGTTTTCTTTGTTGTTTTTGTTTTGTTTCCTCTACCCACATTCAGATGCATGGAATAAATAACATCAAAAACACCCAAAGTTGATGTGGATGAGAAGTTGGTAGAACTGATGAATTGTAGGTCTCAGTGTGGTCAAAACAAAGTTGGGATTTTGTGGAACTGGAAAGATAGGAGATGGTGGTCAGAGACCAGGACATGGTCTCTGAATGGAGATGAGGTGGGGTCACATTTACTGGTAATGACAAGGTAAAGAAAATGACCATGGCAGTTGGTGACTGGGATACAATGGGGGATAAGAACATTGAAGGAGGGAAGATTAAGGAAACCTAAGAATCATTTTCACAGATATCGAATTCACCCGGTATTATGACCAAGAATTATTGGAAAGAGTGGCAGTGAACTAGGATATTCAGTACTTTTTCAGGTTTGTCAACTACTTAGATTTTCCTTTGGAGACATTTCAGGTCACAAACTGCGAATTTTTATCAAGTAATTTCCAATTAAAAACAACACAAATTTATACAAAATGTAAATATTATAATATTTATATAATGTGTACTGTAGACATACATCTTTGGCAGAAACTGCTATATCCCCCCCTCTCTTGTTACTCATTTTCCACTGTGTTTGCGAAGCCACCTATCTACGGAGACTGTAACTCTGGAAGAGGTGGTTGGAAAGGACAAGAATACTAATGTGTGTTGACAGCACCTTGTTGATTTTAGTCATGTGTACATGAAGGTATAATCTGAAGTAAGAATTTATCATTTTGCAAGCAGAAAGAAAACTAAAGTTCTCTTTAGTAAGGCATGTTTGTTTGCAACCTGAAAACTGAAGCAAGAGTGCAGAAATTAGGACTCTTGAAGAACAGGAAAAGTGAACTGTGCCCTAAATAGCATCAGACCACACTCTTCCAGATCAACAATAGGGCTTCCCATTAAGAACAATAAAGCCAGACGTGTAGCAAGGATCAAATTAAAGCACTGCCTTCCCTTGCAAACCAGCTGTTTCGAATGATGTCCAAGTAGCTGCCATGCAAGCAAGAGGAAGATACAAGAAGGGCAAAAAAAGCTAGTAAATAAGGCCAGTTTCAGAAAGTTCACAGAAGAGAACTTTGTAATTGTGGATAATTGTGGACACATAGAACTGAAAGGAAACAGACCAGAATCCTACTAAGATTTTGAAGAAAACCACAAGCCTGACCTCCAAAGCCTGTGATTGTTTGGACGCTAAAAGAAACCTTAGGCTCCCGAATCTGCATCAGCTAAAACAGTGGGCTTCAGAGATTCTGCAGGCCCAAAGGAGAAATCCTCCGCAATTTCAGCTTCAGAGGTCAACAAGGACAAACCTCCCATTGGGCAAACTCAGGGGTCATGCATGTGAACAGACAAAAAGAGTGCCTTCAGAGAGGAGAATTAGGATCTAATCAAGGCATTCACTGTACCGCTTAGCGGCTTTCTGCAATTTGTGCCTCAGGATTTCCTTATTGCTATGAATTGCTTTGTCTTAATCCTTCTTCTCGTCTCCAAAAAAAAAAAAAATTTTATTACATTTATCTTGCTCATATGCATGCGAAAGCTGGACTATGAATAATATGCATGCGAAAGCTGGACTATGAATAAGAAAAACCAAAGAAGAATCGATGCCTTCGAGATATGATGTTCATGAAGAATATTGAATATACCATGGACTGCCAGAAGACGAACAAATCTTTCTTGGAAGAAGTACAACCAGAATGCTTCTAAGAAGCAAGGATGGTTACTTTGGACATGTTATCAGAAGGGAGTAGTCCCTGGAGAATGACATCATTTTTGATAAAGTAGAGGGTAACGAAAAAGAGGAAGAGCCTCAATGAGATGGATTGACACAATGGCTGCAACGATGGGCTCAAGCATAGGAACAATTGTGAGGATGGCACAGGACTAGGCAGTGTTCCCTTCTGTTGCACATGGGGTTGCTATGAGTCAGAACCAACTAGATGGCACCGAACAACAACAATATCTTGTTCTAGTATTATATGGATGTGAAGTTGTCGTAGGGCAGCTAATTATTTTATCGGTGGGTATGTTGCCAGACCATTAGAAGTCAGATCTAGATCTGACTTTGCATTGTCTAGATATTGTGGACTTTGAGCTGGATGGGGTGATTGATGGAAGTTTGGAGTATTTTCCATAGGAGATGGATGAATATATTTAATATATGGGAGAAACATTGTGCATGAGTACTTGACTGGCCAAAGGTTTGGATGGTGGCTGAAACTACAATTTTCCCTCAATATCAACTCTCTCCTCCTTCCTTTTAGTAACAGAGGCTCTCATTTCTCCTCACCAAGCTTTAGCTGGATGCATGGCTGGCCAGCTGGAATTACATTTTCCAGCTTCCTTATTAGGTATGGCCACATGACTGGGCTTTGTCCAATGAGTTATGTGCAGAACTGTGCTATTTCTGGATTATTTTTTGAAGACAAAAGCACCTTCCCTAAACACTTTCGTTTTTGCTGGCAGGACCACATATGTGGCAAAAGCCCAACTTTGATTATGCAGAAAAGGTAACTCTTTGCACCATGAAATCAGTCCAGTTTTTCCTTACGGCTTCTAATTTCCTTCACTTCCTTGAGGAAAGTATTTCCTGTTCCAATATTATATACATTAAATTTTCAATATTCTTCTCCTTGTTTTAAAGTTTCTGTTGTTTGTTCTGATTTAGATCTTTCTCCACTGTTAGTTGTTGATAAAGCGTAAGCATATGAAGTCAAGTGATGTCACCACTGAATTTACAAGGCCATGGGCAAGTTTCTCACTCCCTCTCAGCTTCATGTGCATTGTGTTTAAAAATGTGAGTAAGAATAGTATTTATCTCACAGGGTGTTATGAGGAAAAATTAGACAAGGCTTATAAAATGTTAATCAGAATTATAAGTAAATATTAAATATCACAGTGATGCATTATTAAAAATTATGCAATCTCACTTAACTATTTTGAAAGAATGTTAAAAATATATTTTTAAAAATTCAACTGTGAAAATGATCCATTGTAAAATTATAACAGGATTCACTGATGCAAAAATGCTGATTTCTGATGTATGCTCATGTGCGTCTATTTATGTGTGTCTGAATATGCTCAGAATATAGTCTGCAAGGACAAACATCTAACTCTTAATAGTTACTACCTCAAGGGGTAGAGAAGAGTTTTGGAAGGATATGACTTTTTGAAATAGTAGAAATATGTGAGGTTCTTGTTTCTTTTTTGATAGTGTGGTTTTCAAATTTTTCAATTTAAAAACATATAAAATAAACAATTACAATTAAAGATACAAATTTATATATGGATATGAATAAGAATTATTTTTCAGTCCCCTTTACTTCATGGAAAATAAAATTGATAATTACTTTTTGACAAAGCAGAATTTTTTTAAAAGTCTGCCTCATAGTATTTTTTTGTATGATTAAAGTACTAGAAGCTTCTTGCATGTAGTTGCTAGGAAACAGGTCTTTAGAAAGCAGTAAACAACAGCACAAAGTGCACTAAACCAATCTAGTCCTGGGCTTTGATTTACAGAAATCAGATATCCTTTGGAAAAGAGCTTTTAAGCAGAAACTCAAACCAAGGCCAATTAAAAAAATTGCACATCATTGTTTTCATTTTATGTGGAATATATTTGTTACATAGATGGACTGAATACACTTAAAGGACTCTCATGTATATCTTTTGCTTCTTGGATTGTTTATAAGCATGAGTGGGCTGATTGCTATGAAAATTAAGATCAGCATAGATAATCTCGAACAATCAAGTCAGTTTTATTCTGATTCTGTTGTTTTAATTAATAAAATAACAAATCTGTGAATGTGTTGTGTATGAACATACGTGTACACTCGCGATCGCGCCGCACACATCAGAGACTTCTGCCAATTCTACGATTTTGAGGCAGTCTCCAAATGTTTGATAAGAGTTCTAAGTAAATCTTTAAACATCATTTAGTTCACATGACTTATATAGAAAATACTTTAAAAATATATAAAATGCAACCCAACTTGAGATTTGAAGTATTTTTTAAGACAGATTCCTTTTGCTTTAGTAACGTTGAGTGAGAAGAGCAATTTTGTGTTTTTCTAATTTACTGGGATATTATTTTAATGTCTTAATGTTTTTTTAAATGGTATCATGCTAATTCAATGTGCAAAAGAAATTAAATTTCCTGCATCCCAGAGCAAAACAGCTTTTATTTTTTTATCCTCCTTTTTTTTTAAAAACTTGTCAGAAAAACACAGACTTCTTAATATTTTTTGGAAAATTACTGTCTTCAGAGTCTACTTGCTTTAAGTTCTTACCTAAATTATTATATGCTTGCCCACTTGAGACAGTATATGAAATTTATTGACTCCTCTTAATTGTAATATAATAATACCTCAATGGGATGCCTGAACTTGGGTTCATGGTGACACTAATCTCACCAACATTTGTGTTTTTGTTTCTGTTTTCCAGCAGTGCTCAGTCAAGGAGCAGGAAAAAAGGTTTCATTTGTACAGGATTTGTTTGTTTATATGTTTGTTTATTTTCAGTCAGGAACTATGAAAAATATATAAAAGCAAAGGACATGTTTGACACGAGGTTGATTGAAATAAGAGACCGTAAAGTTCATGGAGTTTAAAGAGGGCAAAATAGAAAAAAAAAAAAGGAGCTGAGGCACGGGGAACCTAATAAGATGATGCGTTAGAATAATGTTTCTCAAGTTATTTGTGGTGAAAGATCAGTGTTCATTTCTTTTATTTTTTATCCACCGTGTTCCATATACAGAGCTACTGTGCATGACTGGTACACGGCTCATGCCACGTGCAACTCGCCTACCGCTTGCCATGACCCAAATTAGTGTATTCACTGTTCAAAAAGACAATTCACTGATTATGCACTTGTCGGCTGTTATGGCAATGTCAAATCGCTACCAAAACTTCTACATGCTTACGCTTAATGGCTGCACCTATCTTGCAGTAGCCTGATAAAAGTTTGTGGGCTAAAACTAGTCTTTGGACCACACATTGAGCAGACTACATTAGAAGCTTTGATGAGAAGAGTGTTTAGATTGAATTGGGGTGACAAAGTGAGCAAAATAAAAGGGCAGAAGAATGAGTTTGGGTATTGTGAGGTTTGAATAGTATTAATAAGATTGGCTTCATCTGGAGTGATGATACGGTCCAAAAATATCCCCCTATTACATGCATGTCTTTTTCATCCCAACTCTCAGGAAATTATTGTCAATTAAACCAGAAAATGGATCTTCTGATTAAGCATTAATAAGATTAACCAGTTGCCATTGTGTCACTTCTGACTCATAGCAACCCAGCTCAAGTCAGAGTAGAAATCCACTCCATAGGAGTTTTCAGTGGCTGTGATCTTACGGAATTAGATCACCGGGCCTTTCATCCACTGCACCTCCAGGTGGAGTCAAACCTCCAACCTTTCAGTTAGTAGCACAAACTGCACCATACAGGGACCAATAAGATTAAAATATAACACAAATTTAACACTTGATGGAATGCACTATAAAGTAGGAAAATATTGCAAATGTATTGTAGTGAAATTAAAGAATCACAGTGTATGGAACCAGAAAGCATGACTTGATTCTGATGTCTTTAAGCATGTAATTCTTCGAGCGACTCTGCCTAGTATCAAAATAGAGAAAAAGGTAGAGTCATTTATATCTGTATTATAAAGATGCAAGCTTCAGAATAAAATAACATAGGAAACCATGCAGTAAACTCTTACGTCCCATAACAAGTTTTTTTCTAAATGTACACAATATTTGTTAATATGCATTGACATGAAACTGCACCTCCCCCCTCCCAATAAGGAATAATGTTACAATTGGAATTAAGTCCTTCTCAATCCTCCTTGGCCAAAGAGAACCCATAGCCAAATTTACGGTTGTTATTTTTAATCTGTGACAGCCATTGGGTATTGCCATTATCCAGACTACACTGCAAAGGAATATCTCTCCTTTTCTTCTGAATTAGTCACTTAGGATCCACTTATTGTCCACTGTTTGTCTTTTGAAAGTCACCCGTAAGAATTAAATACTTCCCTTCTACTTCAAAATGTCCACTTGTCCTGAATTAAAATAAATATTTATATTAAAATACAATATATTTGAAACTATATTATACATACAATTAAAATATATTTTGCTTAGATTATTAACTTTATAAAATATTACCTAGTTGTAGCTACCATCTAGATGCTTATCTCAGTATCTTTCCTTTCTATATAAAGTTGGAGGTTAGTTTTTTCCATTTAATTAAAGAATGTTGTTGGGATTTGGATTGAGGTTGCATTATATCAATAAATCGTGTTGCCTGGTAGAATTGACATTTTCACAATGTTAAGTCTTCCAGTCCATGAGCATGGAATATTTTTCCATTTAAGTCAGTCTCTTTTGGTTTCTTGCAGTAGTGGTTTGAGTTTTTCTCGTATAAGTTTTTATATCCCTGTTTAGGTTTATTCCTAGTTTTTTTAATCCTTATAGGGGCTATTGTAAATGGTATTGTTTTCTTGATTTCCTTTTTGGAGTCCTCCTTCTTAGTGTAGAGTAACCCAACTGATTTTTGTGTGTTAATCTTGTACCCTGCCACATTGCTGAATCCTGCTATTAGTTGTATTAGTTCCATTAACTTTCTTGTGGAATCTGTGTGATTTCTTATGAACAGGATCACATATGTGGTTGTTACAAGTCAGAATCAACTCCACAGCAACGGGTTTGATTTTTCGGGTTTTTATTTACCTTTGCTCTGGTTAGGACTACTGAATAAGAGTGGTGATAATGGGCATCCTTTTCTCATTCACATTCCCAAGGGGAATACTTTCAATCTTTCCACTGAGACTAATGTTGACTTTTGGTTTTACATTTATACCCTTAATTACGTTGAGGAATTTCCCTTCTATTCCTATCCTGCTTAGAGTTTTCTTTAGGAAAGGGTGTTGGATTTTATCAAGTACCTTTTCTGCATCGATTCTGAAGATAATGTGGTTACTTTTCTTTTATTTATATGGTGAATTATGTTCATTGGTTTTCTAATGTTGAACCACACTTGCATTCTTGGTATGAATCTCACCTGATCTTGATGTATTATGTTTTTGATATGCCATTGTATTCTGTTGGCTAGAATTTTTCCATCTATATTCACAAAGGATATTGGTCTGTAATTTTCTTCTTTTATGATATCTTTCCCTGGCTTTGGTATCAGGGTTATTAGGGAGTATCCCTTCCTGTAATGGATTGAATTGTGTCCCCCCCAAAATATCTGTCAACTTGGGTAGGCCGTGGTTGCCAGTATTGTGTGATTGTCCATCATTTTGTCATCTGATGTGATTTTTCCTATGTGTTGTAAATCTTATCTCTATGATGTTAATGACATGGGATTGGTGGCAGTTAGGTTAATGAGGCAGGACTCAATCTACAAGATTAGATTGTGTTTTATGCCAATCTCTTTTGAAATAAAAAAGAGACAAGTGAGCAGAGAGACATGGGGGACCTCACATCAGCAAGAAGCACTGGGAGCACAGGGTGTCCTTTGGACCCACGGTCCCTGTGCCGAGAAGCTCAACAAGGGGAAGATTGATGACAAGGACCTTCCTCCAGAGCCTACCGAGAGAGAAAGCCGTCCCCTGGAGCTGGTGTCCTGAATTCAGACTTCTAGACTCCTAGACTGTGAAAGAATAAACTTCTGTTTGTTAAAGTCATCCACTTGTGGTATTTCTCCTACAGCCGCACTAGGTAACTAAGATGCGTCCTTTTCCACGTGCTGAAATAGTTTGAGTAGATTTGGTGTCAACTCCTCTCCAAATGTTTGGTAAAATTCTCCAGTGAAGTCATCTGGGTCTATTTAGGTTTTCTGCCTCATTTGTGTTAGTTTAGGTAGATACTGTGTTTGTAGACACTTGTCCATTTCATCTACGTTTTCATATTTGTTCGAGTACAATTTCTCATGATATTGTTATGATCTTATTTATCTCCGTTGATACTGTTCTAATGTCACCCATTTCATTTCTTATTTTGATTATTTGCATCTTCTCATTTTTTTCCTTAGTCAATTTGGCTAATGGTTTGTCAATTTCACTGATCCTCTGAAAGAACCAACTTCTAGTCTTGTTCATTCTTTCTATTGTTTTTCTGTTTTCTATTTCATTGATTTCTATTCTTATTTTTATTATTTTCTTTCTTCTGGTAACTGTAGTCTTCTTTTGCTGTTCCTTTTCTATTTGTTTAAGTTGCTGTGCTAAGTTATTGATTTTAGACCTTTCTTCTTTTTTGATGTATGCATTTATTGCTATAAATTTTCTTCTGAGCACTGCTTTTGCTGTGTCTGAAAGATTTTGGTACGTAGTGTTTTCATCCCCATTTGATTCTAAGCAACTTTTTAAATTATATTTGTAATTTCTTCTATGACCCAACAGTTTGTAAGATAGATGTTTTTCAGTTTTCAAGTATTTAATGTTTTCTCCTTTCTCTTTCTGTTGCTGAGTTCTAGTTTTATACCATTATGGTCAAAGAAGATGCTTTACATTATTTCAATGTTTCTGAATTCACCGAGGCATTTACATTCACTGATTATCAACTGGTATGAATTCATGCCTGCCATTTTGTAACACTTTGTGGTGTTAACAGTTCCTTTGTTCTTCTTAATTTTATGTGCTGAGTTCTTTTTGTATATGGATTTTCTTTGCCTACCGTTCATTTATGTTGTTTTTGGATTTACTGGATATTTTTTATTTTCTTCTTTATTTTTGTGAGTAGATTTACTAATTTTCTTTGTGGTTATCTTGCAGTTTATGTTTATCCTCCTAAGTTTAAAGCAATCTGTTATATATTGAAATCATCGTGACTTCCTCTCCATAAGGAAGTTTGATAACTATACCATTTATTTGCCCTTTTTGTTTTGAAGTTGTCATCATTTACATTTTAACATCTCTGGTTCCCTGTAATTGGTCTTGTGGCTTTATTTTACTTTTGTGATGTCTTTGTCTGGGTTAGTATCTTGGTAATGCTGTCATGCGTCTGATGTGGCCTCTCTGTCTGAAGAAATTCCCTTAACGTTTCTTGTAAGGCTACTCTGGCTTTTGCAAATTCGCTTACTTTCTGCTTATCTGGGAATGGTCTAGTTTCACCATTGTTTTTAAAAGACGGTTTTTGCTGGATACATGATTCTTGGTTGGCAATTCTTTTCTTTCAGGACTTTATATATGTTATCCCACTGCCTTTTTGCCTGCATTATTTCTGATAAGAAATCAATACTTAGTCATATTGGTGCCCCTTTGTAAGTGATATTTCATTTTTCATGAGCTGCTTTCAGAATTTTTTTCTCTGTCTTTAGTTTTGGAAAGTTTGATTATGATATATGTTAGTGAATTTCTGTACAGAGTTGTTGAGCTTCTTGGATGGAAACCTTCTTGTCTTTCATGACATTTGGGAAGTTTTCTGCCAATATATCTTCAAAAATTTTCTCTGTACATTTCTTTCCTCCTCTTCTGGAATTCCTATCATACATAAATTATTCCTCTTGATGGTGTGCCACATAACTCTTAGGCTTTCTTCATTTTTTTTACTAATTGTTCATAATACAAATTAGTATCAAGGGATTTGACTTCTATTTCATTGATTCTTTCTTCCATTGATTCAATTCTATTTCCACTGAGTTATCAATAACTTCCAGAGTTATCTATATTGGGTATTTTATTGTTAATCTTCTGAATTCCTAGCTGTTTCTGTATGGTTTCTATTTGTCTATTGAGTTTGTCATTTTGTTCTTGTATTGTTTTCCTCAATTCTTCTAGGTTTTTTCCTGTGTTTTCCTTCATCTTTTTGAGGAACCTAAATATAAGTCTTTTGAATTCTTTATCAGGTAGTTCTTTTATCATTTCTTCCTCAGGAAGTTTTCTGTCCCTTTATTTTGCTCACTTGTCTGAGCAAACTTATCCTGTTTCTTCATATGATTTGTTATTGTATGCTGTTTCTGAGCCATTAAGGTTTTTATATATTTGTTGACTGTATGTTCTGCTCTGATTCCGTTGTTTTGTTTTGAAATATCAGGAGCTTTGTTTCTTATCTTTCTCTTTAGAATTTCTTCCTTATTTTGTATGATTTCAACTGTTTTGTGTTGCTGGTCTATGTGTGACTTTGGTGATGTTCATTGACTAGGTGCAATTTCCTCACTAGTAGTTACGGTGGGTCACACCCAAGTGTGAGTCCTCTTTTGTTAGGCTGATAAGTATTCCCTTAAAGGACTGAACGAAGGTGCAAGAGCAGATTTTTTATGTTTGTTCTGCTCTGATTCTTTTGCTTTGTTTTGAAGTATCAGGAGCTTTGTTTCTTATCTTTCTCTTTAGAATGTCTTCCTTATTTTGTATGATTTCAACTGTTGTTGTTTTGTGTTGCTGGTCTACGTGTGACTTTGGTGATGTTCATTGACTAGGTGCAATTTCCTCACTAGTAGTTATGGTGGGTCACACCCAAGTGTGAGTCCTCTTTTGTTAGGCTGATAAGTATTCCCTTAAAGGACTGAATGAAGGTGCAAGAGCAGATTTTTCCCTAATGTTCGGTGGCAATAGTTGGGTGGTCAGGGTCCCTGCACAATTCTTGTGGGATCATGAGGTCCTTCTGAGGTGGTACTAGCAGTTAATGTGTCTGCTGAAGGTCAGGGAAGGACATTTCCATAGGCTCTGTGAGGCAGCGCTACCCAAACAGATTGGGCAGCCCTCTCTGTATGCACAAATTCACATCTCAGTAGGTAGTGGAAAATCAAGAGGTCTCAGTGCATGTGCAGTCAGCCTGCAAGAACGTCTGGGTGTGGGATGCGTGACTTTGCAGCCAGGTGGCCATTGGATGAGGGCACTAAGATCTCCCACTTGTCACTGGACAGAGGTATGGATGGAGTCTGTTGGGATGTCATGGACATTGCTGATGAGGTGTTGTGCCTGTCCAGCCAGTCACCAGCTGGGGGTACAGGGAACACTCCCACCAGTCACTAGGTTATGGGTGCTGTTCGTGCATGCCACCAGTCACCAGCTAAGAAGGGTGGGGGTGCATGCATCACTGGTCACTAGGCAGGAGGTACGGGAGAATTCTCCACCAGTTGCTGGGCAGATGAGTAGGTGGGGCAGCAGGAGGCGGGCAGGCAATGCCGGCATGTGTCACCAGTTGCCTGGACTTGCAGGGTAGTAGGGGGGTAGCTGGGGTAGGCACCTGATGCTGGTCGCTGGGTGGGCAGGGGTGGGTAAGAATGGTGGTTGCATGCCACCAGGTAGGTGGGGTGCCATGGCAATGGACAGGGTAGGGTAGAGCTGTGTGTCCCTGGTCATTGGGAAGGCAGTGAGGGGGATGCATGTGCTTTTGACCACCAGGCACAAGTGCCAGGGCACTCCCCATAGGCTGCAGCTGATGACTGTGGCCTGGTCTCAACCAAATGTAAGAGGAGGGCTGCCTGAAGTCAGCCCAGGTGGGGGACCTCCAGGTGCCACTCTACAGATCCACTACTCTGTGGGATCCATCACCCCAGTGGTCAGGGATTGCAACTGGTGAGTAGTCCTGTCCCTAGTTCCTGACACCCTCCTTGCTCTGTGGTGGCCACAATCCCTGGAGCTCTCTCCTGCCTTTCTGAACTCTTGCCTTCTTAGATCTAGTTCATGTACTGCTCACCTTGCTTCATTCCAGGTTTGCCTACACAGTACCTCTGACCCCTATTAGAAATTCCATGAAGATGCCTTCCTGCCTGTGCTCCTCATACAGGAACACTGCTTGCTTTGTCTCAAGATGGCCATGTTGAGCTGGGCAGTTGGCAGGGTGCCTATGATCCATAAATATTCTTGTTCACTGTTTTCATTCAATTTCTTTTTCCATTCAGCATTCAGTCTAATTCTTCATCCTTTCACTTGATGCTCAGAGTTCCAAGATTGTCATCTATATCTGTTTCCCTTAATTTCTTGGGTCTTTTTTTTTTTTTTTTTTTTTGCTATAGGAGAGATGGTATGGTGTGCCTGACTAAGCCACTGTCTTGGGCCAGTTTCTTGGGCTTCCAAGATTCTTGCCTCCTGGTGTACGCATCCTGTATAATTCTCTCCCCTTGAGTGAAGCAGGGCATGTAAAGATGATGGAATTACACCCCTGTGGTTAGTTTACCATAAATAGCAAAAGTGGATCAGTTAACTTTGAGTTAATGAAACAGAGATTATCTTGGTGGACCTGACCATAAAAGAGGGACTAGGCCCTTTCTGAAAGGAGAGAGTCAAAGCAGCAGCTGAAGCTTTCCTGTTGGCCTTGAAAAAGAAAACTGTCATATTGTGAAAAGGGCCACATGGCAGGGAACTGAGGGAAGCCTCTAGGAGGAGGAGCCATAGTATTGCAACTATAGGGACTGAAACTTTCTGTCATGAATTGAATTGTGTTTCCCAAAATATGGATTGTAAATCTTGAACCCCTGTACCTGTGGATGTAACCCCATTTGGGAAAAAGACCTTCTTTGTCATGTTAATGAGGTCTTAAGTCAACCATTTTAAAACCACTAACTTATGGTATTTCTGTTGTAGCAGGACTAAAAAACTAAGACATCTTCCAACAGCTACTGAGTTTGGAAGAAGACCCCAAGCCTCAGATGTCTTCATAGACCCAGCCCATATCTTCATTGTAGGCTGGGGAGTTAATGACCAGAGGACCCAGCTCACCCAGCTAATCCTGACCCACAGAAACTGTGCGATAATAAATTGGTGTTGTTTTAAGCAGATGTTTGTGATAATTTGTTGCATAGCCAACAAAAAATTAATACAGATAGGTTTAGAATAGCCTCATTCCAGGTATAATTCTTGGTCCTCCAGTGGCATAAATGGTTCTTGCTCAACTATTAACCTGAAAATTGGAGATTTGAATCCAAACAGTAGTTCCACAAAAGAAAGGCCTGGTGATGTTTCTGTTAAGATTACAGTAAAAAAAAGAAAGAAAGAAAGAAAAGCCCTAGGAGCAGTTCTACTCTGTAACACATGGGGTCATCATGAGTCAGAATAGACTTGACCGGAAAGGGTTAGATATAGTTCAACCTTACTAGTTATGCATGACTCTTCTGAGATTTCAAGTGCCTTGGCTGTTGACCATGGTATCTCCACTATGGCTGGTTAGAGCAAGAAAGTCCTCCGAGTAGTCTGAGCTCTGGAAATTGTTCTGCTAATGATCTCCTGGTTGTTCTTCGCCTGACCTCTGGTATTTCATTTTGTGCATGCATAACATAATGCTCAGAAAAAACTACAGGGACCTGTATTTAGATTTCTGGTGCTTTGTGTCTATGTGACTCCCTGTTCTCTCAAATTATTTTTTACCCATTACTCATTGAACATTGCCCATATACATAAAATCCATTTCATATATTTTTGCATATTTTTATTTTACTGGATTTATAGTACTACTATTTTAATAATCTCAGTGGATTCTTTTAGGTTTTTTAATCTTATACTATGAAGTATGCTACTAATATACTATGTATTAAGCACAGGGTTTATCACTGGAGATACAAAGCACTTAAACTCATTCTAGGTTTAACAGACATCAAAATAACTAGAAATCACTCATTTAACTGTTATAAAAGAAATCACATTAAATGTGGGGATATATAAAAGAAATGAGAGTTGCAATGGCAAAATAAAGACACTGATTTTACTCTTTCCTTTGGCTCCTGTAGCCAATTGATTAAGTCTTACAGAATATATCTGAAATGTTTCATGAATCTATTCTCGCTCTCCATTTTGATTATCACTTCTTTGGTTCAGTTTTTCAGTATCACTCACCTGAACAACTATAATAGTCTCCTAAATAATCTCCTTTATCAGGTACTTTTTGTCCTCTCCACTGCCCTGCATATTTCACCTAGAGTTATTCTATTATCTAATTAAAATTGTGTGCCTTTTCCTAAAAGTTTTATTAGTCTGTCATTACTTCTCCAGCAAACTTCCAATTCCTTAATAAAACACAGCCAGAATTCACAATCACACACATACACACACAGACTGCACACACACCCATAAAATATGAAGTTCCTATGCAATGCCAGATTAAATAAATACCCCATTTTAATAATTATTATCTCTACTCAGATGACCACCCTTCCATTAGGATCTTTTTTTTTTTGAGTCATAAAATGTATTTTAAGACACTTCAATGAAATAGCAATTATGACAGGAATGGGATGAAATATTAAATCACGAAAACCTTAACTGTCTATAACAGGTTTATCAGACTGATTAAATTCATCAAGGAAAATCAAATCCAATGAGATTAAACTATGGCTGGAACCAGGGATTTTTATACACATGGAGGGAGGCAAGAACAGGGGAGGGGGATTGAGGGTAGCAACTCATGCTGTATGTAGAAAGGAAAGGCTCAGCTGGAGTAGCATTCTTGGGAATTTTGATAAAGCAAAAATGCACTGGCTCACTGATTCTTAAAGGGTGGGGGCAACAAAAATTAGAAAAGCTATCAATGGGATAGACAGTCCATCTTGTCCTCCATTATATCACTAGTGCCTAGAACAATGTATTGCTTACAGTAGAACTCAATAAAATTGAGCTGAATGAGTGAATGATAGTGAAAGGGGACATCCCTGATCTCCTTCATAAAACATTTATATGAAGGAACTATTTTTAGACTGCAAATCATAAGTCTAGGATATGATATATATTCTTGACACATTCCAAAGTTAGAAGAAATAATCTATTTTAGGTTTCAGAACCATGAAATTAAGTCTATGAGAAATACACAAGTGCAAGAAAATTAACGGAGGGCAACATGACAATGCGTTGAACTAACTAAATTATAAGTGGTCTGCAAAACAATGGCTTGGAATACCTAATGTTCAGTGGCAATTTAATCAATTGTCAGAGAGAACAAACAGGAAAGCTGGTATGGCTTTTTAATAGAGTCACATATTAAAATCATAAATGCCTCAAAAAATAGGTTATTGCTACTTTGTTAGGAGGAGAGAAATGTAAGAAAATACTACATCTAAAAAATAATCTATAACAATATTAATTTCTTAATTTTGATTAAATGGACCATAGTTATGTAAGATGATAACATTAGGGGAAGCTGGGTGAAGTATGGGAACTCTCTGTATTACCGTTATCACTCTTCTGTAAATCTGAAATTATGTCAATAAAAAAGAAAGTAAATACTGTGAAAAATAAAAAGTTGATATAATAGAGGATTAAAAAATACAAGTATAAGAGACATTTTGGGGGAAAACTGATAATATTTGAATATGAATCATATCCATAGAATTATGGATAACCCTCCTTGGGGTGAAAATGGTATTCTGGGTACGTAACAAAATGTCCTTACTCTTAGAAGATGGATGCTGAAGTAAAAATGTGTGTATTTGAGTGTGAATGTGACTGTTCCAATGGCTCTATGTATGTGTGTATGTATATATATACATACGTATATATATGCAGAAACCAAAAAACAACAACAACAACAAAAAAAATGAACTCATTGCCTTTGAGTCAATTCCGACCATAGCAACCACATAGGACAGAGCAGAACTACCCCATAGGGGATTAAACAAATGTGACAAAATGTTAACAATTGTTGATTGTATGTGGAAGGAATACAGCTTTTCATTGTATGATTGTTTCAAACTCTGTATGTCTGATTTTTTTTTTTTTAAGTGAAAAACAGCGGAAAAAGACACAAACTTTGAAGATTCTCCAAATTGTGCTGGTTTTGAACATGGCCTTATGTCAAGAAGTTTCTGATGATCTCCACCAGGAAGAAACAAACAAAAAAAAAAAATCAAACTGAAAAGATTCCCATCTAAAACTGGAGAATATTGAAAGATTTGATGTTTTATCTATTGAGAATATAAAAATCTAAAGCATTATATTCTAAACTACATTATAAGACTGAAGTTTAAAAGTATGTCTATGTGGGTGTGATATGGGAAAGGAAGACATTATTCCGTATGAAAAACTCACACTTCCTCATTTGATGAAAGTCAAGCCTTGCATATACATATGTTATTTAGAAACAGTTATGATAATTTGCAATATTTATATCACTTAGAAATATTTTTCTACTCTCTTTTTTGGGCAGGAAAAAATGAGGCAACAGGATGTCTGGTGATGTGGTAAAAAATAGGTGGTGGCTAAGCTGAGACAAGACCTTCAATTTTTGATCATTTTTCTAGATCTGGCATTTTCCATCTTAAGTAGGTTCACTATACATATGTATATGTATGTGTAACTGTATGTATACGTATTTGTTGTTTTTATTAGGTGCCCTTGAGTTGGTTTTGAACAGAATGAAATATTGTGCAGTCCTGCAACATCCTCTCAAATGTTGTTACATTTCAGTCCATTGTTGTAAGCCACTGTGTCAGTCCATCTTGTTGAGGATCTTCCGCTTTTCGATGACCTTCTACTTTACTAATCATGATATCCTGCTCCAGTGACTGGTCCCTCCTGTTAGCAAGTCCAAAGTATGTTATGTTTATGTATATATGTTCAAATCCACCAATTGCTCCTCAGAAACACTATGAGTTGGAATCAACTTGACAGCAATGCGTTTTTTTTTGTTGTTGTTATATATGTGTCTATACATACACACACATATGTATGTATATATACGCACACACATTGTTTTTAAAAGCTAGCCATGACTATATACTATAACAAAGGTAAATGTTTATACGCTATTGTCAACAGTATTGGTAAAAATGTATTTACTTTTCTCTGTATTTTCAACATCTTGTTGCTGTTGATTTTTCTTTTTAATTCCGGGAAGAACAACTTCCTACTGTTCTAGTACAATGATTCATTCTTCTAGGCATGTTTTAGTTGTAAAGGAGAACATATTTTATTCAATCAACCTTTTACTGTGGGGATATAGTTCTTTTTTTCATTCATGAACTATAATTGTCACTTTGTCACTTATGAAACATCATAATTGAAGCATGAAAGATAAAATTTGTAGGTAATTCACAGCTTCACTTACGAATTGGTTTTTCTATTCTTTACTCCTACTTGGAGATAAAAATTTACTAATTTGATTTTATATATAATTCCATCTGCTAAAATGAAGTTGCAATTTTTAGAGGACCCACAACTTGGAAGAAAATTAGATGATGAAGTGAAGGGAACTGATAACTCCCAGGTGACATGACATTTTATTTGAGTGGGGTAAGAATAAAGTGTCAACCTGAAGTTAGCAATGCATTTACTGCTCTAACAGAGATTCATCTCCCACTGATTTTTTGAGGAACTGAGTCTGACTAGGAGATACGTAGCAAACTTCTTTCAGATGCAACTGAGTGTATTTATGGAAAACTGCCATTACATGTATCATATGTTTCAGTACTGTCATGGATTGAATTGTGCCCCCCAAAAATATCTGTCAACTTGGCCGGTCATAATTCCCAGCATTGTACGTCTACCATTTTGTCATCTGATGTGATTTCCCTATGTGTCGTAAATCCTATCAATATGATGTAATGAGATGGATTAGTGGCAGTTATATTGATAAGATCTACAAGATTAGATAGTCTCTGAAGCCAACCTCTTTTGAGATATAAAAGACAGAAGCAAGCAGAGAGACATGGAGACCTCATACCACTAAGAAAGCTGTGCTGGAAAAAGAGTGTGTCCTTTGGACCTGAGGCTCCTGTGCTGAGATGCTCCCAGACCAAGAGAAGACTGATGACAAAGACCTTCCACCAGAGCCGACAGAGAGAGAAAGCCTACCCCTGGAGCTGGCACCCTGAATTCAGACTTCTAGCCTACTGGACTGTGAGAGAACAAACTTCTCTTTTTTAAACCATCCACTTGTGGTATTTCTGTTAGAGCAGCACCAGATGACTAAGACAACTAGCAATTGCCACTTCTTATAAAAACACTGTATTGGTAAAAATGTTTCTCACTGGCAAATAGATTTAACATAGCCAAAGCTACACGACCATTTGACTTCTGAACTATGGAAGTAGATGAAAAAATAAATAAACCACAGGAAAGAATCTCCTAAAAACAATGATATTAAAAAAAAAAAAAAATGATTTTGTAGGGGGGGAAATGCAGAAGAGATTTTCAAATTCTCATGGATTCCAGACTTTCTGGAGCCATGAAGGCTGGATGAACCCCTGAAGCTACTGCCCTGAGATAATCTCTAAACCTTAAACCAAAATATCCTCTGAAGTCTTCTTAAAACCAAACAATAGCTTACCTTAACTAATAAAGAATGTCTGCCTTGAGAATGATGGTCTTTTAAGAACTATCTATGTGGGATCAAATTGACAACAGCAACTCAAAAGATTACACAGGAACCTTAGGGGGCAGTGAGTTTATCATAATAGGGTTAAAACAACTCAGGAAAGGAGGGTGAGAATAGTAGCACAACTTGAAGAATGTAACCAATGTCACTGAATAGGACATGTAAAAATGGTTGAATTGGTGTTATGTCTTGTGTACACTCTCAACAACAAAACTAATAAAACTTAAAAAAATAATAATGACATTATAAAAGAACGAAAGCACCCATATACTGGAAAGAGGAAACCATTGAGTTTGCACTGACGTTGATTGTGTGAAGACATGATAAGTACCTACTCTAAAACACAAACAGCAATCATTGAAAACGTGCTGGGGAATGTGAAGAGTAGAAGTAGGCTTGTAAATCCTATTTGTGAATACTCAAGAAAAAATGAAAATAAAATGTTTGTAACAATCCAGGTGAAATTTGACCATGCACGGACTAAGGTTATGGCAGTAGGTAGGGATGAAACGTTCAGGGTGTTCTACCCATAGGACTTGATGATGGATTAGATGCAGAGGATAAAAGAATGACTCAGATTTTTGTCCTGAGTTCTAAGTAGGTGGCTCAGGGAAGATTGAGAAACAGATTTTAGATCAAAAATTATAAATAACTATTTTTAGATATATTAATTTTGAGATGTCTATTTTATTTTTATTAGGAACAGTCCCTGGGTGGTGCAAACAGTTAAGTGCCTGGCTAGCAACTGAAAAGTTGGTGGTTCGAACCCACCCAGCGACACCTTGGAAGAAAGACCTGGTAATCTGCTTCCAAAGGTCACAGCCTTAAAAACCCTATGGAGCACAGTTCTCTGCAATACATGGGGTTGCCATGAGTCAGAATTGACTCTAAGGTAACTGATTGTTTTTTTTGTTGTTGTTGTTTATTAGGATCAATAGGAAATATTGACTATGCAGTTAGATATGCAACACTAGAGCTCATGGCGGGTATTCAGAGAGACACCTAATTTTGAAAATCATGTGAATGGGTGAGATCCCCTAGGAAAAGGGATATATCAAAAAAATAAAATTTTTTTTGACTTTTTTTTGTAGAGAATCTTATAATATGTGCATAAAGGCAATTTTAATTCTCATATTTTAAAGTTTATTTTTTGTGTTTGTTTCTCTAACCTTATTGCACTCCTTAGGATTTCCAGGAAAATGCTGAGTAAAAGCGGTTTTATCAGGCATTGTTTTCTTATACCTAAACTTAAGGATAGACTTTCAATGTCAGCATTATATATGATTCTTTCTAGGTTATCATGTAAATAAATTGCCTTAGGTTAAGTTCTGTTTCATTCTCAGCTCTCTGACAATTTTTGTTTGTTTTTATCATGAAAAGATGTTCCATGTTCTCTCAAATGGCTTTTCTTATCCACTGAAATGATGATATGCTTTCTCTCTTTAATAGGATAATCTACTTCAGGAATGATTTCAACTTAGCGATGATATATCATTTTGTAAATGCATTACTTGTCTTGTTTTGCTAATATATTTAATTTCTGAATTATGTTAATCAACTAAATTGTTCTCCAAAGGTCATTTCTCATACTATCTGTCATGAGTTTTATATCCAGGCTAAGTTAGCCCCATAAGATGAGGTGGAGAGATATCTCTCTTTTTTCATCTTCTGGAAAAGTGTGTAAGTTTAGAATCCTGTGCTTTTTGAATACCTGTAATAAGTTGTTGGTAAAACATTATGGATAAGCTTCAGTAACTTTTCCTGGAAACAAAGAGAATACACACGGCGTGACCAAAGTTAACAATGCCACTAAGAAGCCCACAAGAGAAAAGAATGTTTGTATTAAAGAACATAGCATATATAATTTGGAAACAACATCAGCAATAACCAAAAAATGAGTGTATGGTCACATATGTAAATGTAAAGGCATACACATGTACAGGTAGGTACAGGTGTGTACACGTGTGTACAGTTAGAACTACCTATAGGTACATGTACATGCAGATATGTTTGTGCATGCATATATACTCATAGGGGATGCAGTCAGATACTTCTGGGGCATAACCAAATACTTTCGAGATTGATTTTCTGTGATAATTGAAATTATGCTTATTTAACATTGAGGGTCAGAATATAATGCATATTATCAAATGAGTATGGCTTAAGATTATCGCAATTATATATTTCAAAAATCATTATTAGTTAGCTATTGCCCTTTAAAGCATGTAACCCCAAATCCTAGTGACTTAAAAGAACCACCATTTTTTTTCTCACAATTTTGTGTGTTAAGATAACTTTTTGGGTTGGCTGATAGGTAAGCTGGATGCTGAACTTAGGTACGATGCTTGGGATGATGAGTCTCACTTTCCATGTGGACTTATATTATTGCGGAGGTTAAACCAGGTTTCTTCACATGCTGTCTCAGAGCAGTGTTTCAATAAAAAAAAATGATGATGTCATTAGTAGGAAGGCTAGCGGCTATAAAACAGCTGGCCCTTTCAGGCTCAGCTACATATATTGTACAGTGCAACTTTTGTCACATTCTACAGGTTCAAAGCAGTCACAAGGCCAGCCCATATTCAAAGGGTCTGAAAACAGGTTCCACCTCTTCATGGAAACAGCTGAAAGGTCACATTGCAATGGGACACAGACATAGGGAACATCAATCTTTGGGGGCAATTATTTGAACAATCTACCACACAAACCAAGCTTGATACCTTGTCTTTTGAAAGGTAAAGTCCACAATCTTTTTAATTTCATGCTGAGATATATTATATTTGTTTGAGGGCCTCATACATTACCCCAAACTGTTTTTATGACATTCTAACGAAACTAGGGTGTTTTCACCTTTTAATAACGAAACATGAGCTTCCCTGAGATGTTGTAATCTCAGCCGTAAAAGAATACCGACACTACACAAAGGAATTTTAACAGGTGCTATCAATGAAAGATACTGAGAGAAGCTGTTGGGATAGAATTTTTAAATAATACATTCATTCTAATGTGTTTATCAAAATAATGATAAAACAAGAATTTGAAAGAGAACCAATGCAATAGTCTCTGTAATTTTTGTTCGAAAAAGTAAACCATTTCGTTTGATCTGTCTGTTGGGAGCACATCAATGGCTCTCTATAGAAGAGAAAGAGAACCAAAGCTTATTCTGAATTTCAGTTATAACAAATTCATACTTGCGAACCATCTTCCCAAACAATACATATAGTTTTAAGAAGCAGTTTCTTCTTAAGCACGTATTTATTGAATACCTAAGAGGTTGCAGACAATATTTATTTAATCTTTACTGCTAACCCCAACCAACAGAAAGGAGACTATATATATATGGTCACTTAACAGGCAAACAAACTAGGGTTCAGATTATTAAATTGATTACCTAAGTCTTAAGTGGTGACACTCAAATTTAAATTCATATTTTTAGGAATTTGGCTATTACTCATATCAGTACTGCCTCCCTAAAGAATTTTTTAATAACAAGTTATTATCCGGTATGATGAAAATTTTGCAAGAAAAAAAATTCCTTTATAATAATCCAAATAAAGGAGTATATGTTGTTAAGAGCTACAGCTGCTAACCAAAACTTCAGCAGTCTGAATCCACCAGCCACTCCTTGGACACCCTATGGGGCAGTTCTCCAGTGTCCTATAGGGTCGCTGTGAGTTGAAACTGACTCGAGAGCAACACGTCAGCTCAAAGGTCTTGTAGATAAATAATTGTCATTTACTGAATGCTAATTATATAGGTAACAGGAGGTAGGAGTACTTCACATACATATTTCCATTTAATTTTATAGAACTGTGTACCAAAGAAGTGCTGTTATTTTTAGTTTCCAGTTGAGGAAACAGGCTTAAAGACATTAAATGAGTTGTCCTAAGTCTTGCAGCTGGTAATATGGTAAAACTGGGACTTGGATTCAGGTTTGGTCAAATATCAAAAGCTGAACTTTTAAGATTTTGCTTTTTTTTTTTGCCCCATTTTTAAAGGACTTTCTCTTATCTTTGCAATAAAAGACTCTTTGAAAATAATAGTACGATCCCTATTTATAAGGACTCCAAGTGGTGCAATGGATAAGTGATTGGCTGCTAACTGAAAGGCAGGTGGTTCAAACCTACCAGCCACTCAGTGGGTGAAAAGATCTGGAAATCTACTCCTATAAAGATTACAGCCTAGGAAGCCCTATGGGGCAGTTCTACTCTGTCATACACAGTCACTATGAGTCAGAGCCGACTAGATGGCACCTAACAACAGCAATCTCAATTTATAGATGAGAACATTAAGCCCAAAGGAGGTTGAGCCAAACGCCATCATCAATCACATGTTTTCCTAAAAAGAGGATAAGGGCCTTTAGGGCAAAAGCCATGTCAGTTCAGTTCACTATTTTATGCCCTGCATCTGCCACAGCACTCATAAAGCTAGAGCTAGTGCCCATATTTTGGGAGCTTCAAATATATTTGAGGACATTCATATACATGTTAAAATTACATGAGCCCAGAGCTAATAATTAACAAAACTGGGAAAAAAAGGCCCACTTTAAAGGGACCTAAAATATAAGTAAAATTTAAGGTAGTATTTCCCAACCCTAGTGAGGAAACTTGAGGATAACCAAAAAGATTCGAAAAAAAAGAATGAAGCTCTGGCGACCTCTCAGGCCATGTAATCAGAATCTCTGCAACAAATGCTTTAAAAATCTTCCAGTGAGTTACCACTGTGAAGCCAGAGTAGAAAGGCACTGATTTAAGTTGTTGGCTATACATTTTTGGAAAAAAAAAAAATGATGATGTCATTAGTAGGAAGGCTAGCAGCTACAAAACAGCAAATTAAAGGGCAATAATCACATGGTTTTCGAAACTTTAGTTTAAGATTTCTCAGTGTTTTCTATTTTTTCATTCAAGCATAATATTCTAATAGGTGTCATGAATTGAATTGTGTGCCCCCAAAATATGTGCCAACTTCACTAAGCCATGATTCCCAGTGTTGTGTGGTTGTTCTCTATTTTGTGATGTATTAGGAATCCGAACATCTGCCTGTGGTTAGAGGGAAGATTAGGTTATGTTAAAGAGGATTAGGATGGAAAGCAACACCCTTAGTCAGGTAACAGCCCTGATCCAATGTAAGCGGAATTTCCCTGGGGCATGGCCTGCATTACCTTTTCAGGAGAGAAAAGCAAGCAAAGAGAGAGGGACCTCATGCCACCAAGAAAGAAGAGCCAGGAGTGGCGTGTGTCCTTTGGACCTGGGGTCCCTGCACTGAGAAACTCCTAGACCAGGGGAAGATTGATGACTTCCCCCAAAACCTACAGAGAGAGAAAGCCTTCCCCTGGAGCTGGCACCCTGAATTTGGGCTTCTAGACTCCTAGATTGTGAGATAATAAATTTCTGTTTGTCAGAGCCATCTGCTTGTGGTATTTCTGTTATAGCAACATTAGATAACTAAGACAGTAAGCGTTCTGAAGGAAATGTTTTGCTGACATATAGCTAAGATGATTTAATTTTAATGACTTGACACTTTAGATTATTAAGATTAAAATATCATATCAGAAACAACAAGATTGTTATACTTTGAAATAACTATCTGAATAAAAATTAGTTCCTTTCTCCTACAGAAGCATTTAGGAACAAAATCAAGTACTATTTTACTGTTCAATTTCCTAACAGCTCAAAGTATAACCTCATATGATCTTTTTAAGCAGTGTTTCTAACAAAAAAATTCATGTCTCATTTTCTGGAATTGTTTCAAATGCCATCCCCAAACTAAACCTATTTAAATACACCTGAGTACATTTTATTATTCTCTTGCATAGTTTATATATGTGCTAAATAATCTATAGGGAAGTAATATATTTCTATATATAAACTGAAGATCTGGTATTTGAAGCCTGTGTCAGTGTTATACAGAAATCTATTACTAATCTACTTAGGCTTACTTAGATAACCTGTAGTTTCAGTTGCTAAAATCACCGAATTAGATTTAAAAAAAAGTAAAGACTCAACCCCAAAATATTACCTTGCTACATATTAAATTGGAAAAAAAAAAATCCTCACAACTAATAGATGATAAGGAAATCCTTTTCTGCTCAGTACTATCTTGAATATACTAATTCTCCACTAACTTCAGAGACATGACTCACAATAACAACTGAAGTGTGAGAAAATTCTAAGGATTTCATTGGAGACTAAACTTACCAGCAAATTTGATATGGAATTTATTTTCAGGCTTTAATATCTGGACATATAAAGGGCAATTTGGAGCAAAATCTTTCACAGCCCATGCTCTCAAAATTGTTTGGTGATCCTGAAATGATAAAAATCAAAATATCATGAAATAAATTGAAAGGCTTATAATGTAAAAAAGTAAACAATCATTAAGCAATCACTTCGACAAATGATTCCATTCATGGTTTACAATTAAACCTACAAAATAATTAATTGTGAG
The DNA here is from genome assembly GCF_024166365.1 of Elephas maximus indicus. NCBI lineage: Eukaryota > Metazoa > Chordata > Mammalia > Proboscidea > Elephantidae > Elephas > Elephas maximus. Next base: position 62,787,503 of record NC_064842.1, read on the forward strand.
GACTTATCTTTAGGAAGATTTTTTATTCTATAAAATGAACCAAACCAAACCCGCTGCCGTCGAGTGGATTCCGACTCATAGCGACCCTATAGAACAGAGTAGAACTGCCCCATAGAGTTTCCAAGGAGTGCCTGGCGGATTTGAACTGCTGACCTCTTGGTTAACAGCCGTGGCACTTAACCACTACACCATCAGGGCTTCCTTGTATAAAATAGAGCAATTTAATAGCTAATTCAACCAATGCCAGTTACCAGCACTTAGAAAACTAGCATAGATTAGGAGGGGAGTGACTGTTGTTGTTAATTGCCTTCAAGTCAATTTTGACTCATGGTTATCCCACGTGTACAGAGTAGAACTGTTCCATAGGGTTTTTAAGGCTGTGACCCTTTGGAAGTAGATCATCAGGCCTGTCTTCCAAGGCACCTCTGGGTGGGTTCGAACTGCCAGTCTTTCAGCTAGTAGTCAAATGCTTAACTGTGCCACCTAGGGACTCCAAGGGAATGGCTAGCCAGGCTTAAAAATAAATTTCCCAGAAAATTCCTACAGGTCAGAAGCCTTCAGGAAACAGCACAGTTAATAGTGTGCAATGGCAGTTAGTTTCCATGGAGAAAAAGAAAATATGGGGTTATAATTTAAAATATGCTAGAAAGATTGGAAAAAGGGAAACCACTGCAATGATCATATGTGTAGGGAACATATTATTTACTATATAACAAACAAAAAAAAAAATCACTGCTATTGGGTCAATTCCAACTCACAGCGACCCTATAGGGTTTCCAAGGCTGTAAATCTCTATGGAAGTAGACTGCCACATCTTACTTCTGCAGAGCTGCTGGTGGTTTCAAATTGCCGACCTTTCAGTTAGCAGTCAATCACTTTAACCACTGCACCACCAAGGCTCCTTTTTAATATAATCCAAAACAAAACCAATCCCAGTGCCATCGAGTCGATTCCGACTCATAGCAACCACATAGGACAGTGTAGAACTGCCCCATAGAGTTTCCAAGGAGCGCCTGGCAGATTCGAACTGCTGACCCTCGGTTAGCAGCCGTAGCACTTAACCACTAAGCCACCAGGCTTTCCTTTAATATCATATAATAGTATTAATATAATAATAATATAATATTTTAATAATACAATATACTATAATATAATATATAAGTAGTACAGGTAAAAGGTAAAATGATTTGACTCCTTGTCTTTTTTTTTTAAGATGATGAAGTACTCTCAGATACAAAAAGCATTATTTGAAAAGTATTTTAAAAAATGCTAAGGCTGAGGCAGGGAATCAAAACCATGCTTAACATGAAAAATTACAGAGTAGTCACCCATTAAATAATTATTTAATAAGTTGAATAAATCAAGGCAAATTATGGGAGCAATATGCCACATAGTCAGCTAACGCATTTCTAAAAAGGACGCACAAACATGCTGTAGGGTTGGGCTGTCGATACAGTCGTCACTCTCTACGAGCCAGAATCAACTCCATGGTGGCGGGTTTGGTTTTATTGGTTTAGCTACATAAAAAAAAAAAAAAAAACAGCTCTTTAAATGTAAACGAACTAAAATTCAGAATTCCGTTAGTCAACCACTCGAATCACATTTCAAGCACTCAATAACCACATGTGGCCAGTGATGACCATATGAGTGGAGATACAGCGAATTTCTGTCATCACAGAAAGTTCTATTTGACAATGCTGGTCTAGTGAAAGAAAACCAAAAGCAAACCAAACCCAGTGCCGTCGAGTCGATTCCGACTCAAAGCAGCCCTATGGGACAGAGTAGAACTTCCCCATAGACTTTCCAAGGAGCGCCTGGTGGATTTGAACTGCAGACCCTTTGGTTAGCAGCCGTAGCACTTAACCACTGCGCCACCAGGGTTAGAAATACAGATAGATATGACAGGTTGTTTTTTCAAGTACAGAAAGAAGCTGTTGTTGATGGCTGATAACTTCCCGTTGCATGAAAGTAGATGAATGTAAACCAGAAGCATGTAAGTGGACAATATATATTTTGCAGGCAAACATACAAAACATGAAGATGACTCTAATAAGGTTACTAACATTCATTAAATGAACATCCATGTTCATGCAATAGGGTTTAAAACTGAGATTGAAGTTAGAATTATATTTAGTTGTTACTTTCTTTCACCAGAAGTGCAAAATTTCAAATACAAAAGAAAAAAAGTAAACCATAATCTAAATAAAAAGTACCCAGAAAAAAAAGTAAAAAGTACATATATGTGTATATCTATATATACATATAGATATGTGTGTGTGTGTGTATATATATATACCCATTGCTGTCGAGTCGATTCCAACTCATAGGGACCCTATAAGACAGAGTAGAACTGCCCCATAGAGTTTCCAAGCAGCGCCTAGTAGATTTGAACTGCCAATCTTTTGGCTAGCAGCCATAGCAGCCAACCACTATGCCACCAGGGCTTCCATATATATAATTGCATTTTTTTAGTTTAGTGTTATGGTAAATATAATACTTGCCTTGGGCAAGTTAGAGCTCCTCATTTGCAAAATGTGGATAATGTCTATCTCATAGGATTGGTACAGTAAAATAGCACATGTAAAGCATTTAACAGCTCTTGGGAGTTAGTAAAGGCTAAATAAATGTAAGCTGTCTTAATTCTGATGAGGAACATTTTACTAATAACAGAAGCAATATTATCAAAGATTATAAAAATTTAAGTAAAGACCATGGATGAATTTCTTAGCGAAAAGATTGTAAACCGAGATTTAACTGCTGGCTTTAGCAACAAACGTGACATTAAATATTAGAAGAGGGAACAGAGGAAGCCAAGAGTACTACTTCCAGTAGGGAGAAGTAAGCCCCTAACAAGTCCTACTTCCTGCAGATAACAACTATAAACTCTTGAAAAATCTAAACCAAAATTATATAAAGGCTCTGGAGAATGAATAAAAGCAGGTATATTTTGGAGAGGAACCGAAACATAAAGGAAGCAACTGGCATGCAGTAAGTTTCCCTTTCTGCTGCCCTGACTTGAGGGCAGCTGTATTTACCACACCAGCACAGGGTGGCTGAAACTCCCACAGCAAGTTTGCCAGAAGAACCAGGGAAAGATGACTAGAGTAACCAGGACCACGGAATACTGAGTGCGGTATCCCAGAAAAGGGAGGGCCAGAAACCACACAACATTGGCTGACCCCTGAACCATGCATGCATGAGGCAGAATAAAATAATTATGAACCATGGACAAATGCAAGAGTGATACAGTTAGCATTTTTTGAGGTGAGCCAAAGCAATTGGCTGCTAACACAAAAACATCAATATTTTTTGAGAAATACAAGAGAATCCAAGGTTCCACAACATAACACAATATCCAGGATACTACACAAAAGTACTTAATATATGAGTTCCAGGAAAATGTGACATATTTTCAAGAGAAAACAAACAACAATAGATGTTAGCATCTAGATGACATGGATGTTAGAATTATCAGACAAGGACTTAAAGCAGATACTATAACCATGATTGATGAGGTATCGGAAAATATGCTCATAATAAGTAAAAAGAGAAAAGTCTCAACAGGGTAATAGAAATGGACACCATTCCCCTGGTTGTTCTTTGGCATTTTTATCTCAAACTGGACTCATCTTCTTGCTGGTAATCCTTCCTTTTCCAAGAAGAAGACCTATTAGATGCCAAATCCTCTGCTCCTACATCTCCCTTGCTGCTACGTTCAGTCAGTTCTCACATCTTCTAAATATCTAGTATGTCCACTTCTTTTCAAGCCCACTGCCACAACCTGAGCCCAAATAACTATCACTTCTGCCTCAGAGCAAGGGCAAGAGCCTCCAAGTCAGCTTTTCTACCTCAAACTTTAAATTCTTCAATAATTTGTTGTTTGTATCTTGTTGGTTTCAAGCCAAGATCTGGTTGTAGCACTTGTCTGATTAAAATTCATCAATGGCTTTCCATTACTTTTAGAATCAAGTCCAAAAATGTGCAAACAAGGCTTGCAACATCTTTAATTAAACTGCCCCCAACTACTTCACCAAACTTTGTACTCTATACTCCAGCCATAATTCACATTCTCCTCTGTTGAACCTGCAGGACTTCTGACGTGGAACCGTTAGCCTCGAACATTTTTCTTGGTTAAATCCTACTCGTGACTCTAGTCTCTGCTAAAAAGTCACATAGTCTGGGAAGCTTTTTCTTTTAACTGCCTGTAAACTAGGATAAAATCCATGCTAGCTGTTCTCATTGTATCTTATAATTACCTATCATAGCATTGTTGTGGATAGTTGCTGCTGCCACTAAACAGGCCAGACTTATGGTGATCCCGTTTGCAAGGGAATGAAATGCTGCCTAGTCTTGTGCTATCCTCACGATTGGTGGCAGACTGAACCATTGTGATCCACAGGGTTTTCATCAGCTGATTTTTGGAAGTAAGCTTCACTGAAACTTATTCAGTATGATAAAAACCCAGTGCCGTTGAGTCAATTCTGACTCATAGCGGCCCTGTAGGGCAGAGTAGAACTGCCCCATAGCATTTCCAAGGAGCATCTGGCAGATTTGAACTTCTGACCCTTTTGTTAGCAGCCATAGCACTTAACCACTACGCCACCAAGGTTTCCCTCAGCATCATAGAAACACGCAAATCTCCACTGAAAGACGGGTGATGGCTGGGAATCGAACTCAGGTCTCAAGAATGGAAGGCGAGAATTCTACCAATGAACTTCCGCTACTCCCATCATAACATTAATTCTACCTAAGTTTCAGGACTTTTTCTACTCCCCTCTAAACCATAAGCTCTATGAAGGCCATGTTTATGGTGTGCTTACTGTAGCTCATCCCTAGCACCTAGCATTCATTTGAATTAGTATGTATTTGTGGAACAAATGAATACATGGAAGAATAAGAAAAACATGATTCATAGGGATACTGTGAGCATTAAGTAAGATAACATAGAGTGCCAGGTACACAGAAACCATTCAGCAAATATTTCAACTCAAAGAATGATAGATGGTACGAGGAACCTATCCCAAACGTCTACAAATCTTCCTTGTGTTAATCATGCATTGTGTTCTCCCAAGATATAACAACATGAACGATCCCATGAATGGAGCATTAAGTGAGGATAAGGATAAGAGGTAGCATTATACTATGGCACAAGCCTCAGACCGAACATAGACAATAAACACTTCCCTAACACAGAAAAGAATACTGGCACAGAAACAAGATTTTCAATTAATTCTTCTCAAGGCAGAGGGCGAGATTGATTTTTTAACTTTTATTGCTGAAAATTTCAGCCTTAAATAAGATGTCTTATATTTAATTCTACCCCAAAATAAAAGCATCAATTATAACAACTTGGGAATAAACAGACTGTAATAACAAAAGCAGGTAACACAGGGCCTTACTGGGTCATCTAGGTGTGAATGCTACTGTCAGAACAGACGTTTCAGCGAAGGCCAGTGTGCTTTAAAATAAAATCAGCTAAGACTATCTCCAGAAAAAGCAACTTTAAAACAATGTAGGTGTTTTTAAAAAAATTATTTTTCAATATTTTAAGGACTTAAATCACTTTGCCTAGGGCAGGAACCTCTTTTACAACTCCAAAAGATCCATGGGAGACCGAAAACATTTTAGGTTAAATTTTATATATGCATTCTTTTCCACCCTCCCCCTGGCAAGACATTTCCATTAGATTCTCAAATGCCTATGACAGAGAAAACAGTAAAACATTGTTCTGATCAAAGGTATTTTCCACCCCAATTTTAAATTTATAAAATACATTCGCTGCACATAGCAAATGATAGATGTATTTTATATGCTTTTTAGTGTATTTTGCTAATTTTTGTATTAGAAGCTTTATGTTTTAAGATCGCTAATTTAAAAAGTAAACCTGATTTATGAAACTTAGCGAAAACCAAACCCATTGCCGTCAAGTCGATTCTGACTCATAGTGATACTATAGGACAGAGTAGAGCTGCCCCATAGGGTTTTAAGGAGCAGCTGGCATAAATTAGCTCCTCATTTATAGGCAATGAAACAAAGTAGTCACAAACATTTATACAATAGAGTAAAACATCTTGTGGCAAGCTGGAGTACAAATTTTTCCTAGAAGCATTCAAATTTGTTTTTTTGTAAACAATTATTGCCAAATATAATTCCGGAGAACAATTTTCTCAGAGAGGTCCCTATTAAGGCTTTCTGTAAGATTAGACTCAAAAGTTCTTTGAAGACAAGATCCTATTTTATTCACAATTATATTGACTGAATTTACCAGGAAGACTGATAAATTATAGGATTAGGTTATATACATGTATATCTAATAACATCAAAAATTAAATGCAATTCTAATGCATAGGATCTAAAATATCCATCTTATCTAATTAATTGGTTGGAATTTATGACCGAATTAAGGAAACTACATGTTGTAGCTAGTTGTCCTCGAGTCAGCTCCAGCTCCTGGAAACCCTGTATACAGCAGAATAAAATGTGGTCTGGTCCTGTGCCATCTTCACGATCACTGGTATGCCCAAATCCATTGCCGCAGCCATTGTGTATTTTGAGTGCCTCCTAATCCAGGGAGCTCATCTTCCATTACTATATCAGATCTATAGTTTTGATCTATAGGATTTGCATTAGGTTAATTTTCAGAAGTAAATCACCAGGCCTTTCTTCCTAGTCTGTCTTAGTCTGGAAGCGCCTCTGAAATCTATCCACCATGGGTGACCCTGCTGGTATTGGGAATACTGGTGGCATAGCTTCCAGCATCACAGCAACAATTAAGCCACCAAAATATGACAAACTGACAAATGGGTGGTAGAAGGAAACTGCATAGATCATTGTAACTAATTGTGATTGATGTCTTCAGAGAAGTATGCTTCAAATTTGATATATACTTGTAAGTACAAAAGTAATTCAGAAGTGTTCTTAAATAAAATGCATAACAAATCATACAAACAAAAACCCTATCAAGTCCAAAACATTAAAATGTGTTTTTTGCATTTTAGATTAGTTGGTTATTAGAAAGTAGGTCATTAGAGTAACTAGTTTTAATCAAGTTGAGCTGCAGGTCTCACCCACACCTACATGCTCAGCAGTGACCCAATCTTTGGGACCAATCTTCACTAGAGTCAAGAGAAATAAGAGAAGCTTTAGTTTAGCATTCTGGACCTACGCATCAAAACACATATGGCTGCTAGTACAGTTTTATCCTCCCACCAAGTTTAAAGGACATCACTCTTGGTAAAGTGGAGGGTCAGTGAAAAACTGGAAGACTATCAACAAGACAGACTGATACAGTGGCTGCAACAATGGACTCGAACATAGCAATGATTGTGAGGACGGTGCAGGACTGGGAAGTATTTTGTTCTGCTGTACGTAGGATTGCTATGAGTAGGAACCAACCTGACAGCACCTAACAAAAACAACAACCAATTTAAAGAGGAGGAATTTTATATTACTTTTGAAACCAAAACGTCATCTTGGTTTCCAGTTTTAGGATTACATGCACTACCTTGCTCTTTTCAAAGTTCTTTCAAGGATTGTAATCCTGCTTTTGATTCCCATTCTAGTAACTCAAAGTATGTTAACTCCTGACACATACTTAATGACAAACAACTGCTAGCCTGTCTAGATTTTCAGAGAAACCATATTTCTGGAGTCTTACCAGAAATGTTGGCCCTTAGCCAAAACTCAAATATATTCCCAGTTCAAAAGCTGACCTTCTGCCCTTCTGAAAGTTCTCTTGTTATTTTGTACTTGTCCTGAGTTCCAGTAAATCATTCAGAACCCTATTCCCCTTAAATACCATGCTTTCCATGTTAAGCCTTCTCTGATTTTGAAGGAATCTACCCTCAATTAAAAAAAAAATTCATTGCTGTTGATTTGACTCATAGTGGCTACAGGACAGAGTAGAACTGCCCCACAGGATTTCCAAGGCTGTAATCTTTACAGAAGCAGACTGCCACATCCTTCTGCTTAGCAGCTGGTAGGTTAAAACCACTGACTTTTTCGTTAGCAGCTGAGCACACAGCCACTTCTCCACCCAAAATAAATAAATAAATAAAAATAAATCCCATTGGTGCCCAGCACAGTAGAGCTGCACTCCACAGAGTTTTCAAGGATGCACCCTTTTGGGAACAGATTCCCAGGCCTTTTTAAAGAGGTGCCTCTGGGTGGGTACAAACCACGTACCTTTCAGTTAGTAGTTGAGCACTTAACTATTTGCTACACCCAAAGACTCCTCTGCCGTCAATACCAAATCCAAATCCAATTCCATATCTTAATTCTTTTGAGTCTTCCCTGATCTATTTATGGTGTTTAACAACGTTATGACCACTGTGTCCTAAACTCTCATAAAACTCATTGATATACAGATGTCAAATAACAAGTGATTCATAAAGAGGCTAGGCTATCCTGAAAGCATGCAAATCAAGTCCTATGAGAGCCATCTGTCAAGAATTTACCAAAAGATATTTCAGGGCGGCTTAAAAAACAAGTTATATTTGTGATTTCAAGAAGTATTTGCAACTTTAAAAATTCTATGATTTTATAAATTGGAAAGAAAGGGCTTCTTGAGAAAAGATTTTTAACCACTGCGGTGAATAAAAAGCAAAATAAAGTTGCAAAATCTCCCTAAAGAATGTAATGCACATTTTATTAGGGAACAACACAGCACAAATGATTATGTACTAAAATATTTCAATGCACCGAACAGATCTGCTTAAAACAAAGCAAATATTAAAAAAAAGAAGAAAAGCATAAATTACAATCATTTTTATCTATGCTCTTTTCTCATGCTGTCCGAAAGGAGCAGCATATAGAAAAAATTACGTTTTGAACACTGATTGCTTTCTTAGATTTCATATGTTCAAAAATTAATGTAATAATCAGAAAAAAATGAGTGTCTGACATTTAAGAGGAAAGCTAACAGACTGGTATAAGTTTTTTTTTTTTTTTCAGACTGTAACACCATCTTTGAAGTCAGAGTATAGTTAAATACTAGGTCTGTGAGCTACTAACCACATGTTGTTAAGAAGGTTAAATAAAATAGCTAACTGGAGACTTGGTTATTAATCTACATATTGGAGATAGTAATAACTTCCTTACAGACTTGTTAGAAATATGTGAGTGCGTGTGTGCGTGTGTGTATGTATATATCCTAAACTGTGATAAATGGTAAATGGCAGGGATGTTATTACGTATTTATTTGTCTTTTTACTTGTAAGAAGCCAAAAAACCAGACACGTTACCCTCAAGTTAATTCCAACTCACAGCAGCCCAACAGGACAGAGAAGAACTGCCACATAGTTTCCAAGGAGAGGCTGGTGGATTCAAACTGTCAACCCTTTGGTTAGCAACCAAGCTCTTAATCGCTGCACCGCCACAGCTTCTCTAAGAAGCCAGAAGTCTAAAAATTAGGAGTGCCAAGAAAGCTAAAAGAACAAAGCAAACTTTATTGGTTTTACAGAACAAGGTAACTCATGTAAAAATTCAACTCAGCAAATCAAACTCTTTCACCATTGAAAAGATAAGCCATCTAAGAGGGTGAATCCATTTGTTTCATGTATTATACTGATTCAGAGACACGACTTAGCTTTCGATTGATCTTTAAATTAAGAGCACACTTAATGATAGAGTGAGGGAGCTAGACACTATCGAAGTGTCAGAGCCTTTTCAGACATACAAAAAAAAAAACAAAACATCCTTCTGTTCACCCACTACTTCTTGCATTCCAGTTCACTCTCTAGCACTGACTCCAATGAATGGCCAAAATCATCAGCACCTTCAATCTCTTCACAATACCACATTTTGTTATCTGTTACCCTTAACCCTATGTCTGCACTGGGCTGCTTACAAGCTTACACCTTATTTTTCACCAAAATAATCAGACGCTTGCATGCACAGTCATTTTGCTTATTTCTCTCTCTCATTCAGGCCAACTCAAGTTCTGGTAATATTTTTTTTTTCCCTGAAGTCTTATTTCTCAGTTTTATTGGCACTCCAACTTTATTATGATTAGTATTTGCAGACTGTATCTCCCTCCATCCTCTTAACTTTAACCTAATAATGTTTTATTATTTTTAGGTGATATTTTGTGTATGGTATCTGATATGGTACTGGTTTTACAGATCCAGCCTGAAATTCCCTGACATATCATTGGAGTGTTTAGTCCATTCACATTTAATATAATTATTGACATGGTTATGTTTAAGTCTACTATTTGATATTTATTTTCTATTTGTACCATCTGTCCTTTGTTTTCTCTTTCCTCTTTTCCTGTCTTCTTTCAATTAACTGAATATTTTTAGTATTTCATTTTATCATCTGTGTATCTTTTTTATAGGTAAATATGTGGTTTTTATGACAAGCTACTTGAACAGCTGCCTTCATTCTAGACTAGTCTATCCCTGTAACTGTAGTGTGTCATTTCTGGAGCCTCTAATGAATACTCTGGATGTTTAACAAGTTCTCTCAACTTTGGTTGGAAGTCTGTTTCTTAACTCTGCATAAGGTCTGGCTGTTATTTTATTATCTCTCTCTCTCATCCTATGGATGCATTTCAGCCAAGACTCAAAGGATCCCCTATGCATATTTCTGAACTTTTTCTCTGCATAGCTCCCTCCTCTTGGTCTTCTGTCCCACAGATTCCAGCCTTCACCTTCCTTCTCCCCAAAACAAACATAGAAACAAAAAAACTCTGATCTCCATCTTATCAGCTCAGTTAAACTGCTGTGAACTGCTTAGATTACACTAAAACAAACAAACAAAAAAAACCAGTGCTGTCGAGTCAATTCCGACTCATAGTGACCCTATAGGACAGGATAGAACTGCCACGTAGAGTTTCCAAGGAGAGCCTGGGAGATTCGAAATGCTGACCATTTGGTTAGCAGCCATTTCCACTACTACAGCAAATAAATCAAAGCTACCATTATCTCTCACCTAAATTATTCTTGTGCTTCTAACTGGTCATCCTTCTTCAGCTCTCTGCATCGCACTGCTCTCCCCTCTTTCATATGCACAGTCTATTCTATGCATAGCAAGCAGAGTGATCTTGTAAAATGTAGTACAGGTCATATTACACCTCTACTCAAAACCTTCTACTCAACATCATTTAATGACTTCCCAACTGGACTTAAGATAAAACTAATGTATTGCAAGGAACCTTTTTTCCAGACATTTGTTCCCTGTTAACTCTGCTGTAGTCACACTGGCCAACCTTCTCATTCTTGAACATGCAAAACGTGTCTCAAGGCCCTGTACTTTGTGGTAGCCAATCTCTAAAATGACCTCTAAAGACTCTCAACTCCTTTTGTAATGGTCTCCTCATGGAATGAGAGCTGGTCTTTGTGACGTAGAACACTACAGAAGGGACTGTGTACAATTACTGAAGCTAGGTCATAAAAGCATTGCCCTTCCTGCGCTGGTGTTTTGGATTGGTCCTTCTGAGTGAAGGCAGGCATCAGATCATGACGAAACTTAGGCAGCCCTGTGAAAAGTGAGATGCTCAGGTGGCAACAGATAGCACCTACTGGCAGTCATGGAGTGAACCACCTGAGAAGCAGATCCTTCAGTGCCAGTCAAGCCTTCAGATAGCTGCAGCTGAGCCAACATCTGCTACAACCTCATGAGAGATCCCAAGCCAGAACTGCCCATCCAAACCATCCCATAATTCATGGCTCTCCGAAACTCTGAGAGATGATAAATAATTAATGCCACCTGAAGCAACCACATCTTAAGATAATTCGTCACACACCAATACGCAACTAACAAACATTATTTTTTTCTTTTTGGGAAGTTCTTCCTCCAAGTATCTGCATGGGTTCCTTCACTTAATCCAGGTCTTTGACTAAGTTTTCCATTATCATAACATAAATTTCATCAGATCAGGGGTTTTAGCTGCACTGTTCACTGCTGTGCCTCACACCAAGCATTTGCAATCATGCTAAGCATTTCAAATTTTTGTAGCATTAATGAAAGCTAAGGGGTGTCCCTAGGAAAAAGGTCACATCATTCAAAAGATCTTTAGCCATGTTACTTTTTCCCCTCTTTCATACTATCCCTTTAGGATTCCATATTCCTTAGCTCCAAATTCCTTCTTTGTACCACACAAAATCATTTCCCCATCCTCTGAAACCATGGTAGCATAGCCATTCAGGCCCTAAACTTTCTTTAAGAAGGTTATTTTGATAAAGAAATCAGCCACATGATGCTAGTTTGAGAAAATTAAAGTCTTGAAAAAACGAATAAATATAAGATCTGTAATATTTCCTTTGACAAACACTATGTCTCTTGTAAAATGTATTTTATCAGCATTTCTTCAAATAGCCTTTTGAAGTCTCCTGTTATCTGAATACAAGTTCTGCCCTCTCATTCACTCCTTTGTATCACAAGGTCAAAAGGACTTTTCTACCCTGCTGACCACAAGGTAATTCTAGAAGACTTTGGGTTATAAGTGCTCATTAAGAAAAACCCTAGGCGGGGCCAAGATGGATGACTAGGTAGAAGCTATCTCGGATCCCTCTTGCAACAAAGACTCGGAAAAACAAGTGAATCGATCACATACATGACCATCTACGAACCCTGACCCTCAAACACAGATATAAAGAGTTAAGCTGAGTGACAGAGACTGAGAACGAACAACCACAGGGAAGCAGCGACTGTTTTCGGAGCCTGGAGCCTGCGTCCCAGTCAGGAAACATTGGCGCCGCGCTTTGGACTGGGCACAGGGGAGCTGAGAAGGGCATCCTGAGACGGCGCAAACATGAAACGCAGTCCTAACCCCCAGAAGTGACCTCGGGGGAAGCCCAGCCAGTGCACGCAGGTAGCGCAGCGACGCGGCTGACAGGTGGAGAAGTCACCGGGAGGCAGCGACTGGTTTTGGAGCCAGGAGTGCAGCGTCCCAGCCGGGGAACTTTGGATTGGGCTTTGGACTGGGAGCGGAGGAACTAACCATGGCTTCTGAGACAGTGCAAGCACGGGATGTGGCCCTGACCCTCAGGGGCAATCTCCACCCAGACAGCGCACACAGTCGACATGCCCCTCGGGAATCTCAGATAAAACAGTCATCTCAAGCAAGATAAGTAACTTTGTCTATATTCCGGGGTGCTACTCTCTCCGATTTATCTGAACCCTCCCCTTCCCAGGAGGCTTCATTAACATTGGAATTTCCCAAGCCACACAGTGAAGTGCGCTGCAGTTTTTCTTTTTCTTCTTGCTCTTTTCCTAACCCATTCTCCTGGCCTGAGAGAAGCAGCTACAAAAAACCCAGGGACCAAAAATCCTTGCCTAATTGGACTAAAAACACAGAACCAGCTCCAGCCAAGCATATGTGATCCACAGTCTTGGGCTTCCGTCCCTACAGGGAACAAGGTGGCAATTATAATGCAAAGGCATTTTTGATAGGGATCTAACTGTAACTGTTTTAGCAGATTACTGGAAAGACAAGTTTCCCAGGTCTGATATCTCTGTGTATTCAACAGAGCCCTCACTGACACACAACAGGGAACTGAGGGCTGAAGCTCCCCCAGACCACCTAGCCTCCTGCCTTAGGGGTCTAAGGATGGTGACACCTACCAATCTGTAGAGGTACTTGCATTGGGGGCCTAAGGAACAGCTGCAGAGCCCACCCACCAAGGTGCTTTAAGAATAGAGACACACCTAACTCACTGGCAGGTGGGGGAAGCCTATCAGCATCCTGCCCCGCCTGCTGCTACTAGAATCTGGTGCACACAACTATCACCACTACTTCTCTAGGTGGACAGATGACAGTCTGCACCACACACTTGATGACCCAAAATCAGATTCTAATCAAGAAGAGTTGAATGGACTCAGGCTTGTATATCTGGTAACAGCCCAAACCAGCTGGTAATAGGACATAAGTGATTGAAGGGCTACAACAATCAAAACAGCACAATCTAGTAGCCCATCTACGTATATTGAAAGAAAACAAAACAAGATAAAACTCAGTAAGCAAATATAGAATAAATTACTACAATATCTTAGTGATGGCTCAGAGACGGCAGTCGATATCAAACCACATAAAGAAGCAGACCAAGATTGCTTCTACAACTCCCCAAACTAAAGAATAAAAATCTTTCCCAAATGAACATACAATCCTGGAATTGCCAGATACAAAATATAAAAAACTAATTTACAGAAAACTTCAAGACATCAGGGATGACCTCAGAAATGAAATAAGGCAATCTACAGAAAAAGCCAAGGAATACACTGATAAAACTGTTGAAGAAATAAAAAAGATTATTCAAGATCATAGTGGAAAAATTAATAAGCTACACGAACCCATAGAGAGGCAGCATTCAGAAATCCAAAAGATTAACAGTAAAATTATAGAATTAGACAATTCAACAGGAAGTCAGAGGAGAAGACTCGAGCAATTGGAATGCAGAGTGGGGGATCTGGAGGACAAGGGAATTGACACCAACATAGCTGGAAAAAAATTAGATAAAAGAATTATTACAAAATGAAGAAACACTAAGAATCATGTGGGAGCACACTGATAAAGCAATGGAAGAAATCAAAAAGATTACTCAAGAACATAGTGGAAAAATTAATAAGCTGCAAGAATCCATAGACAGACAGCATTCAGAAATCCAAAAGATTAACAATAAAATTACAGAATTAGACAACGCAATAGGAAGTCAGAGGACCAGATTCAAGGAATTGGAATGCAGAGTGGGAGATCTGGAGGACCAGGGAATTGACACCAATATAGCTGGAAAAAAAAATCAGATAAAAGAATTAAAAAAAAAATGAAGAAACCCTAAGAATCATGTGGGACTCTATCAAAAAGGATAACTTGCATTTGATTGGAGTCCCAGAACAGGGAGGGATAACAGAAAACACAGAGAGAATAGCTGAAGATCTGTTGGCAGAAAACTTCCCTGACATCATGAAAGATGAAAGGATATCTACCCAAGATGCTCATCGAACCCCATTTAAGATTGATCCAAAAAGAAAATCACCAAGGCATGTTATCATCAAACTTGCCAAAACCAAAGATAAAGAAAAAATTATAAAAGCAGCCAGGGATAAAAGAAAGGTCTCCTACAAAGGAGAATCAATAAGTTCAGACTACTCAGAAGAAACCACGCAGTCAAGAAGGAGATGGGATGACATATATAGAGCACTAAAAGAGAAAAACTGTCAGCCAAGGATCATGTATCCAGAAAAACTCTCTCTGAAATATGAAGGCAAAATTAAGACATTTACAGATAAACACAAGCTTAGAGAATTTGCAAAAACCAAACCAAAGCTACAAGAAATAATAAAGGAAATTGTTTGGTCAGAAAACCAATAATATCAGATACCAGCACAACACAAGGTCACAGAACAGAACATCCTGATATCAACTCAAATAGGGAAATCACAAAAACAAATTAAGACTAATTTTAAAAACAAAATAATGCTCAAAACAGGGACTCATTGAAGTCAATATGTAAAAGATCACAATAATCAAAAAGAGGGACTAAATACAGGTGACATAGAACTGCCATATGGAGAGGGATACAAGGCGATATAGGACAATATAAGATAGGTTTTTACTTAGAAAAATAGGGGTAAATATTAAGGTAACCACAAAGAGGTATAACAACTCCGTAACTCAAAATAAAAACCAAGAAAAACATAACGACTCAGCAAACATAAACTCAAACACTATGAAAATGAGGAACACACAATTTACAAAGAAACACGTCTCAGCACAAAAAAGTAAGTGGAAAAATGAAATTGTCAATAACACACATAAAAAGGCATCAAAATGACAGCACTAAACACATATCTATAATTACACTGAATGTAAATGGACTAAACGCAGCAATAAAGAGACACAGAGTCTCAGACTGGATAAAGACACACGATCCGTCTATATGCTGCCTACAAGAGACACACCTCAGACTTAGAGACACAAACAAACTAAAACTCAAAAGATGGAAAAAAATATATCAAGCAAACAATAAGCAAAAAAGAGCAGGAGTAGCAATATTAATTTCTGACAAAATAGACTTTAAACTTAAATCCACCACAAAGGATAAAGAAGGACACTACATAATGATTAAAGGGACAATTGACCAGGAAGATATAACTATATTAAATATTAAATATTTATGCACCCAATGACAGGGCTGCAAGATACATAAAACAAACTTTAACAGAACTGAAAAGTGAGAGAGACACCTCCACAATTATACTAGGAGACTTCAACACACCACTTTCGGAGAAGGACAGGACATCCAGTAAGAAGCTCAACAGAGACACGGAAGACCTAATTGCTACAAGCAACCAACTTGACCTCATTGACTTATACAGAACACTCCACCCAACTGCTGCAAAGTATACTTTTTTTTTTTCTAGCGCACATGGAACATTCTCTAGAATAGTCCACATATTAGGTCATAAAACAAACCTTTGCAGAATCCAAAATATCAAAATATTACAAATATCTTCTCAGACCACAAGGCCATAAAAGTGGAAATCAATAACAGAAAAATCAGGGAAAAGAAATCAAATACTTGGAAACTGAACAATACCCTGCTGAAAAAAGACTGGGTTATAGAAGACATTAAGGAGGGAATAAAGATATTCATAGAATGCAACACGAATGAAAACATTTCCTATCAAAACCTCTGGGACACAGCAAAAGCAGTGCTCAGAGGTCAATTTATATCGATAAATGCACACACACACAAAAAGAAGAAAGAGGCAAAATCAGAGAACTGTCCCTACAACTTGAACAAATAGAAAGTGAGCAACAAAAGGATCCATCAGGCACCAGAAGAAAACAAATAATAAAAATTAGGGCTGAACTAAATGAATTAGAGAACAGAAAAACAATTGAAAGAATTAACAAAGCCAAAAGCTGGTTCTTTGAAAAAATTAACAAAATTGATAAACCATTGGCCAGACTGACTAAAGAAACACAGGAGAGGAAACAAATAACCCGAATAAGAAACGAGATGGGCCACATCACAACAGACCCAACTGAAATTAAAAGAATCATATCAGATTATTAGGAAAAATTGTACTCTAACAAATTTGCAAACCTAGAAAAAATGGATGAATTCCTAGAACAACACTAGCTACCCAAACTAACACAATCAGAAGTAGAACAACTAAATAGACCCATAGCAAAACGAGAGATTGAAAAGGTAATCAAAAAACTCCCAACAAAAAAAGGCCCTGGCCCGAACAGCTTTACTGCAGAGTTCTACCAAACTTTCAGAGAAGAGTTGACACCACTACTACTAAAGGTATTTCAAAGCATAGAAAATGACGGAATACTGCCTAACTCATTCTATGAAGCCACCAAATCCCTGATACCAAAACCAGGTAAAGACATTACAAAAAAAGAAAATTACAGACATATATCCCTCATGAACATAGATGCAAAAATCCTCAACAAAATTCTAGCCAATACAACTCAACAAAATATCAAAAAAATAATCCACCACGACCAAGTGGGATTTATAACAGGTATGCAAGGTTGGTTCAATATTAGAAAAACCATTAATGTAATCCATCATATAAATAAAACAAAAGACAAAAACCACATGATCTTATCAATTGATGCAGAAAAGGCATTTGACAAAGTCCAACACCCATTTATGATAAAAACTCTCACCAAAATAGGAATTGAAGGAAAATTCCTCAACTTAATAAAGGGCATCTGAACAAAGCCAACAGCCAACATCACTCTAAATGGAGAGAGACTGAAAGCATTTCCCTTGAGAACGGGAACCAGACAAGGATGCCTTTTATCACCGTTCTTATTCAACATTGTGCTAGAGGTCCTAGCCAGAGCAATTAGGCTAGACAAAGAAATAAAGGGCATCCGGATTGGCAAGGAGGAAGTAGAATTATCTCTATTTGCAGATGACATGATTTTATACACAGAAAACCCTATGAAATCCTCCAGAAAACTACTGAAACTAATAGAAGAGTTTGGCAGAGTCGCAGGTTATAAGATAAACATACAAAAATCACTTGGATTCCTCTATGTCAACAAAAAGAACATCGAAGAGGAAAAAATCAAAACAATACCAATCACAGTAGCCCCCAAGAAGATAAAATACTCAGGAATAAATCTTACCAAAGACGTAAAAGACCTACATAAAGAATACTACAAATTACTACTGCAAGAAACTAAAAAGGACCTACTTAAGTGGAAAAACATACCTTGCTCATGGATAGGAAGACTTAACATAATAAAAATGTCTATTCTACCAAAAGCCATCTATATATACAATGCACTTCAGATCCAAATTCCAATGACATTTTTTAATGTGTTGGAGAAACAAATCACCAACTTCATATGGAAGGGAAAGAAGCCTCGGATAAGTAAAGCATTACTGAAAAAGAAGAAGAAAGTGGGAGGCCTCACTCTACCTCATTTTAGAACCTATTATATAGCCACAGTAGTCCAAACAGCCTGGTACTGGTACAACAACAGGCACATAGACCAATGGAACAGAATTGAGAACCCAGATATAAAGCCATCCACGTATGAGCAGCTGATATTTGACAAAGGCCCACTGTCAGTTAACTGGGGAAAATTTAGTCTCATTAACAAATGGTGCTGCCATAACTGGATATCCATTTGCAAAAAAATGAAACAGGACCCATACCTCACACCATGCACAAAAACTAACTCCAAGTGGATCAAAGACCTAAATAAAGACTAAAACGGTAAAGATCATGGAAGAAAAAATAGGGACAACCTTAGGAGCCCTAACACAGGGCATAAACAGAATACAAATCATTACCAAAAATGACGAAGAGAAACCAGATAACTGGGAGCTCCTAAAAATCAACCATCTATGCTCATCTAAAGACTTCACCAAAAGAGTAAAAAGACCACCTACAGATTGGGAAAGAATTTTCAGCTATGACATCTCCCACCAGCACCTGATCTCTAAAATCTTTATGATTCTGTTAAAACTCAACCACAAAAAGACAAACAACCCAATCAAGAAGTGGGCAAAGGATATGAACACACACTTCACTAAAGAAGATATTCAGGCAGCTAACAGATACATGAGAAAATGCTCTCGATCATTAGCCATTAGAGAAATGCAAATTAAAACTACGATGAGATTCCATCTCACTCCAACAAGGCTGGCATTAATCGAAAACACACAAAATAATAAATGTTGGAGGGGGGCTGTGGAGAGATTGGAACTCTTATACACTGCTGGTGGGAATGTAAAATGGTACAACCACTTTAGAAATCTATCTGGCATTTTCTTAAAAAGTTAGAAATAGAACTACCATACAACCCAGAAATCCCACTCCTCGGAATATACCCTAGGGAAATAAGAGCCTTCACACAAACAGATATATGCACACCCATTTTTATTGCAGCACTGTTTACAACAGCAAAAAGCTGGAAGCAACCAAAGTGTCCATTAACAGATGAATGGTTAAATAAATTGTGGTATATTCACACGAATGGAATACTATGCATCGATAAAGAACAGTGAGGAATCTGTAAAACATTTCATAACATGTAGGAACCTGGAAGGCACTATGCTGAGTGAAATTAGTCAGAGGCAAAAGTACAAATATTGCATAAGACCACTATTATAAGATCTCGAGAAATAGTATAAACTGAGAAGAACATATACTTTTGTGGTTATGGGGGGGGAGGGAAGGAGGGTGGGAGAGGGTTATTTACTGATTAGTTAGTAGATAAGAACTACTTTAGGTGAAGGGAAGGACAATACTCAATACATGGAAGGTCAGCTCAACTGGACTGGACCAAAAGCAAAGACGTTTCCGGGATAAACTGAATGCTTCAAAGGTCAGCGGAGCAAGGGCGGGGGTTTGGGGACCATGGTTTAAGGGGACTTCTAAGGCAATTGGCAAAATAATTCTATTATGAAATCATTCTGCATCCCACTTTGAAATGCGGTGTCTGGGGTCTTAAATGCTAACAAGCGGCCATCTAAGATGCATCAACTGGTCTCAACCCACCTGGATCAAAGGAGAATGAAGAACACCAAGGTCACACGATAACTAAGAGCCCAAAAGACAGAAAGGGCCACATGAACCAGAGACTTATATCATCCTGAGACCAGAAGAACTAGATGGTGCCCGGCCACAAGCGATGACTGCCCTGACAGGGAGCACAACAGAGGACCCCTGAGGGAGCAGGAGATCAGTGGGATGCAGACCCCAAATTCTCATAAAAAGACCAGACTTAATGGTCTGACTGAGACTAGAGGAATCCTGGTGGTTATGGTCCCCAAACCTTCTGTTGGCCCATGACAGGAACCATTCCCGAAGACAACTTATCAGACATGGAAGGGACTGGACAATGGGTAAGATAGAGATGCTGATGAAGAGTGAGCCACTTGTATCAGGTGGACATTTGAGACTGTGTTGACATCTCCTGTCTGGAGGGGAGATAGGAGGGTAGAGAGAGTTAGAAACTGGCAAAACTGTCACGAAAGGAGAGACTGGAAGGGCTGACTCATTAGGGGAGAATAAGTGGGAGTATGGAGTAAGGTGTATGTAAGCTTATATGTGACAGACTGACTTGATTTGTAAACATTCACTTAAAGCTCAATACAAATTATTTAAAAAAGAAAGAAAAACCCTAAAATTTAGGTGTTTTCAGAACTGAAGTATGATTTTCCCAATTCTTTTCTAATAATCATTTCCCTCCTTCCTTCTTGCACCATAGTTTTGAGTAAATGACAAAGTCTTATTTTACTTTCTATCTAAGTCTTTTCCCCGAAAAGATTCCCAAGAGGAGTTATTATACCACGTACTAAAATGATAAAATTTTCTTCATATAATTATAACCTAGACATACTTTCTTCTTATTTTAATAGAAATTAGTTTAATTCTACCCATTAGTATTATTTTGAATACACACTAAAATTTGATGAGAAAGGTTTTTAAAATTTTTCTTTTGTATTCGATATACATAATCAAAGAGGAAGCACTGCAACTACTACAGAGCAGCATCATCTGGTGGGAATTCTCCATAGCGTAGAAGGTTATAGGCACAGTAGTTAGCTTTGTTACTCCCTTTTCTTTACCACAAGCCAGGGAAGAGCACAGGAACATTTTCCAGCCAAACTGAACAACTGACTAACACAAAATGATTCACTGTCCTGCAGCCCCTCCCCCTTTTTTAACAGTCACCATCTTGATGAATTGTGATGACAAATGAGAAAAGAAAACATCATTTGGAGCCCAAACTGTAGAGTTAAGGAATTATGATATAACCCATTAAGATAGAAAATAGAGAAGGACAAGCCATTTTTCAGAGTTTTATGATGAGTTTAATTTTTTGACATTCACAAAAGCCTGAGAACTTTTGGAACATGTCCACAAAAATACATAATCATCAGTTATATCCATGAACATGGATTTTAGGACAAAGAAGGAATTGTGCTAAAGAAATTAACGTGGGAATGATTAACATGTTGCTGGCAATTTAAACTTGAATGTTGGTTACATTGTCCAGAGAAAAGTGTAGAAAATCAGGTAAAAATATCCCAAAGAGAATATCCTGGGTATTATTGATATTTAAAATATAAAAAAGGGAGGAATTTTTGAAAGAAAGTGAAAAGGAATGGACTAAGAGTTAGGAAGGAATTTACGAAGAATTAGGTCACAAAAGCAAGTAAAGAAAGAAATATTATGAAGGAGGAAAGAGGCAACAACGAAGTTGAAAAGAAAAATAAGGCAAGCAAGTAAGAGAAAAATAAAAAGTAGTCTCCACTAGGGAACCCATGGCGGGGGGTGGTGGGGATCAGCGGGGTGCAAGTCTAAATCCAGGGATCAAAGGAGGTCATAAGGTTGAAATAATGAGTGTTCCTCTTTCAAGTAATTGGATATAAAGTGGAGTCATAAAGAATGAGTAATGCCAAGAGGAAGAAAAGTGGATTGAAATAATAGCCCAAACCAAAATCAAACCTGTTGCCTTCAAGTCAATTTTAACTCATAGCAACCTAGAAAAATACTCTCTAAGAAACAAGTGCATGGTGTTATTTTGTGTGTACTCTATCTTAATAATTGATGGGCTTTATGATTGTATTTTAAGTTAATCTTTCAACTTTTTAAATTGATGTTTCAATCTATACTTTCAAAGTTCCCCAACATTTCTTAGGTCTCTTCCACACTTTTTCTCCTCATAACACTTATCACTAATATCCTATACTTTTATTTATTTAATTTGTATTTTTCTTATCATCTCTACTAATATATAAGCTCCATAAAAGCAGATTTTTTTTTTACTGTTATGTTCATTACTGTATCTCCAGCTGGTACATCAATGCTTGAGCCATAGAATATTCAATAACTATTTTTTGAATGAATGAATGGTTTAAAATATAGGTATGCTGGGGCATGCTGTTTTGTTTTGTTTTGTTTTGTTTTTCTGTGTTAAATACTATGCTCATCTCTCTGAGTAGGATACAAAGAGTTATATCCATTAGCCTCATGGAAATTTGAAGCTAAATGGACATGTAAATATGAAATAATAGTGTAAACAAAAAAATCAATGTATGATAGAATATATTGTCATCAAGTAGATTCTGACTAATGGGGACCCCGTACGTGTCAGGGTAGAACTGTGCTCAACAGAGTTTTCATTGGCTGATTTTTCAGAATAACATCACAAGACATTTCTTCCAAGATACCTCTGGATGTACTCAAGCCTCCAAACTTTCAGTCAGCAGCCAAGTGTGCTAACTGTTAGCACTACACAGAGATGCCGTATAACAGCATAAAACCAAAAAAAAAAAACCCAAACTCATTGCTGTTGAGTTGATTCCAACTCATGGTGACCCTTCAGGACAGCATAGAACTGCCCCATAGGGTTTCCAAGGAGCAGCTGGTAGATTCAAACTGCCGACCTTTTGGTTAGCAGTCAAGCTCTTAACCACTGGTAGGAAAAAGGCACGGGGATTTTAAATATGTCCTCATTTTCAAAGAAAGAAATCATCAAATTATGTCTAACATTAACAAATCAAAAATTAGAGATTTGTGCTGTGGACAGCCATGGAGAAGAAACAGCTTCATAAAGTTAGAAGTGGTTTCTTTAAAAGACAGTCTAAGGATGGGAAGGAGCAGAACAGAGAACTGATGCCTGGGACCCTGAATATGTGTTTTTCCGGTTATAGTTTTTAAATAGTGGAAGCATACGTGTATCCCATTCGAACAGTAAGTTATTATCATCAACGGAAGCAGTTCCATGTGAAGGAAGGGACTTTGGACTCAGACTGACCTGGGTAAAATCCAGCCTCTGCCACTTCGAGTGAATCTGGGAAATCTAACTGCCATCTCTGAGCCTTGGTTTTCTCATCTATAAAATAATTGTTGTGAGGATTTCAGGATATAATGTGCACAAAATGCCTGGGCCTAGAAAAGCTACTCAATAAATATCAAATCTGTTTGGTTCTTTTATTTTTTAATTCGTCCATTTTTTATTAAACGAACAACTGAACTAAAATATGTATACCAAGTCAAGTTACCATATCAGAAAATTCAAAAATTGGATCATTTTAAGAAAAAAAGATAGTTATTAAAAAAAGTATATATTATTATAATTCTAAGGGTATACATGCTTCTTTTTTTTAATTAAAATCAGAAAGGATACTGACCTCAGTGAAATTACAACCCAATGATTTTTGAAAAAAAGAGTTTAGTTATTCAATATAAAAACAAAAAAATTACTGAGGCAGTCGCTTTAGCACTTTTAAATTCATGATTATCCAGTAATTTTTAAATAAAAAAATAACAAAATTTTACATACGTATATATTTATTTTTATGAAATACTGTCTATTCTATAGAAGAATCATTTGGAAAAAAAGAATACCTATTAATTTTTCATTTTGATATTATTCAGACCTCCTCCCCTACCAACAATGAGAAAAATGTACACAGACTAACTCTAGGGTTTACAATGTTCTGCCTGATTAAAAACTGTTGCTATTAAAAGAACAAAAGAACTTATTCATTTAATGTTGTAGACTCAGCAATAATAACTGAATACGTATCTTTCAGAAATAGTGTGCAATCAACATTTTTCAAAAGTTGTACCATGTCTCATGAAATAATTTTCATAACATAGCAGATGATTTAGTACCACACTTAGGAAAATTTATTTTAAATTATGCCTAGTATCAAAAATTTGCTATACAGAGTTACAAAATGCACTTCTGTGTACAATAGATAATCATGGATCCATTATGCATAGGTGCAGGAGAAAGACATTACAAGAAAAATCTTATCTATTAAAAAATAATGCTTGGAATGTTCATTCTAGGAACAAATATTTAAAATATACTCTAAATTAATGTAGTAAAACCTTTGAAAGGTGGGACCTGTGTAAGATGGAAACCTGTGAAGGAAAACTCCAATATTTTCCACTAAAATGAGAGATAAAGAAGTTGTAAGACTGCACCCTGTCAAAGGTGGAAAACTTGTGAGACCCGGAAAAACAGGGCAGTTCCATTGAGTTCTGGCTCTCACAGGTTTCACTGTATAACTTTGTGAAATCATAAATATGTTATTAATTAATTACAAATATTTAACCTTGGAATGAAAGCTAAGGGAGGAAATCGTTGTTTTCGCCCAATTCTTATTTATTTAACAACTACTTCCCCAAGGTCCATGAAATTGACCTTATATTTTTGGTCATTTTAAAAAACAAGGTAAAAACTCTTTATGACTCTTTCCCCAAGGTCCATGAAATTGACCTTATATTTTTGGTCATTTTAAAAAAACAAGGTAAAAACTCTTTATGAATCTACACGGTTAATTTTAAGAAGCTAATATCAGTTTTAATACTATTTTTCAGGCCACTAAGGAGTACCATTCATTAAAGGATAGAGAATGTCCCCAGTTAATCCCCTATAATTTTCCTACATGACTCAATTGTTTAATGTCAGTGAACTTGATTAAAATTAGAAAGACCTGACAGTTCTCGGCCAAGGGCAGTGTATCTTGTCAGGTAAGACCTGATTCCAGACCTCCTGACCCTCCCAAGACTCTCGGCTCACTAGAAGCACATGAAAATAACAGCAACACTGAGTTAATCATACTAAGCGTAAAAGTCTGAAGAGTTCACTTTCCTCTAACTGAAGTAGTGCACGGTAAATGATTAAATTGTAGCCATGTTAGGTAATTATAAAGGAGGAAACCAAAAAAACCAAACCCATTGCTTTCCTGTCGATTCCAACTCACAGTGATGCTATAGGGCTGAGTAGAACTGCCCCATAGGGTTTCCCAGGAGTGGCTGGCGAATCTGAACTGCTGATCTTCTTGGTCAGCAGCCGAGCTCTTAATCACTGCACCACCAGGGTTTGAGTTAGTTATTGTCTTCCTCCACCTACCTCCCAAAGGGAACAAAACTGGGGAGAGGCAATTAAAATGGTTTGGCTGAGAAGGATTATTATTGTCTGGGTCAAGCCAGGTAGTCACAATATAGTCTATACAAAAAGATATAAATCAAACAAGATAACCTAGATACTTTGCAAAATGGAGAAAAGACGTATTTATTATCCTCTGAGAGATAAAAGTGCAGAGATTTCAACTCTCCTGATAGAGTTTAAACCAAACAGTGGGGCAGATTGTGGGAATTACTGAACCAACCTCTCTGAAGGAAATCGTACAGTATTGTACTCAGAAGAAACTATGCCAAGTCCTTCCTAAGACATCACACCTAACATGGAAGATTGTTCACTGCAAACAGTATGATGTCCTTTATAATAACACTGTTAAGTAATTAAAATAGTCCATAATTTTTCCAGGTTTTTATATTTTTCTAAATAAATCTTTTTTGCATCATTGTGCCCTCATATACGTAAAGATGATTTTAAAAACAGGTGAATGGTCGCCTACTGCTTTGTCCAGATATGAGCACAGAAGGAATAGTTCTCTATTCAAGTTCCTAAGTCTTTTTGTTTTTCCAAGGACTGTAGACACTGCTATGAATTCCTGTGAATGCACCCATACATAAAACAGTTCACAGACTCTCCAGTCTTTGCCAAAGGAACAGAAATATTGAACACTTAGGGCTACTTATGGGCATTTGTTTTTCTCCCTTACCCTTTCTGTCTGTCAAGACCTGGAACTTCCTTCAATTACCAGAACCCAGTGATACTCTTCTTGGCCCTATGTTCAAGGCACAATAAACTCTGACACTGACTTCCCTGCTGAGTTTTCATACGATTTACTTGCTCTCCCTATACCTACCGACCCTTTCCTACTCTGATAAACTTTTCACAACTACAATGGTACTTTATCATTAAACTGACTTTCTGTAGTACAACAGCTGTTGAGTGCTTCACCTGGCATGCTTTATATTTTCTTCTCTTGATCCACAGGGGGTATGAATAAAATAGAATAGTTTGTCCCAGTTCTTTAACAAATGTTGAATTAAAAAATACTACAGTATATGAAAGTTTATTTAGTTCAATTTCAAATTTACCCATTCTTTCGTGGTATCTCAAGAGTTAAATGAAGCTGGTATGAAGAGAAGCCTGTTTATCTCCATAAACCAAGGCTCATTTCATACTAATGACCTTTTTCCTAGGCAAAGACGCTTTTCTAGAATCCACTTCACTAAAAAAAAAATATATATATCAAAGATATAAACTTACTTGGAAACCCTGACGGCAGAGTGGTTAAGAGCTATGGCTGTTAACCAAGAGGTCGGCAGTTCAAATACACCAGACACTCCTTGGGAACTCTATGGGGAAGTTCTACTCTTTCCTGTAGGGTTGCTATGAGTGAGAATCGACTTAACGGCAATGGGCTTATACACTTACTTAAGTCAAAAAAAATAATAATTCCATAAGTTCATAACAAAGAACAGGAGCTTCCTCTCCCACCTACTCGCATGCCATACTTCCACTTCACAGAAGCAACCATTTTAAATCCCTAAAGCTGATTATTCCATTATTTGCCTCTATATTTCCAAATATGATTTTATTACTATTTCTTCATTTTTCTATTTTAATATTAGCTACTGATTTTCTACTACGGAATAAAGGATATTCCTTGTCCCATACCACCCTTCTGCCCATTTCCCTTTCACCCATTCTTTGGATAGAGTTCAATAATTATGTTTGCTAACATCATTATTCAGTGTTCACCTTGTTATGATATTATTATCACTATCATTCACGGTAAAGTATGGTGAATGCTACAGTTGTGTTTCCAACCTTGAATAATCTGTTTCCTCTGGAGTTAAAAAATTATTTCTTTTTGCATTTATTTAGTTTTTTAACCACTTATTAAAGTTCAGAGTCTATCCCAAAGTGTAAATGTCCTCTCAATATATTCAACCACTCAGGTAGGATCCATTTCACCTTTTTTCTCAAAGGCAGCTCTCCCAAAGCTCTCCATTCTCTACTATGGTCAGAGTGTTTGCATTCTGAGTCTGCTACACATCTGTTGCCCTAGGACTCCCTTTTACCACAACTCTGGGAATTCCCATTCTCTCCTCTATGTTGGATAAGTTTTCTTCATTCATTCCTTTGTTTTGGTAAAATACATCTTCCAGCATCATCCTGAGATCTGTGCATTTTTTTAAATCTTTAATGTCTTTTAATATCTTTTATCCTTTGTCATAGTTACCTACTGCTGCTGTAACAGAAATACCACAAGTGAATGGCTTTAACAAAGAGAAATTTATTTCTTCATGATAAAGTAGGCTAAATGTCCAAATTCAGGGCATCAGCTCCAAGGGAAGGCTTTCTTTCTCTGTTGGCCTTCTCATTAACCTTCCCCCAGACTCAGAGCTTCTCCAAGCAGGGACCCCAGGTCCAAAGGATGCACTCTGCTCCCAGCACTGCTTTCTTGGTGGTATGAGGTCCCGCCTCCCTCTGCTTGCTGCTTTCTTTTATATCTCAAGAGATTGCCTCAAAACACAATCTAATCTTATAGATTGTGTCCCACCTCACTAACACAACCGCTGCTCCTCCTCTATCATTAACATCATAGAGGCAGGATTTACAACATATAGGAAAATCACATGATACCAGGAATCACGGCCCAGCCAAATTGATACACACATTTTTGGAGGGACATAATCCAATTCATGACACCCTTCTATCCTGAAGTACAATACTGCCAGTGATAAGACAATGTCCATGTGCCTACAAGGAAAACCAGTTAATACACAATTACTATTCAAATTTACACACCAACGATGGAGACCAAAGATGCAGACATTGAAGATTTTTACCAACTTCTGCAACCTGAAATTGATCAAACATGCAATCAAGATGCATTGATAATTACTAGTGATCGGAATGAGAAAGTTGGAAACAAAGAAGAAGGATTGATAGTTAGAAAATATGGCTTTGGTGATAAAAATGAAGCCAGAGAGCACATGACAGAATTTTGCAAGACCAACAACTTCTTCATTAAAAATATCTTTTTTCCACAAAGTAAACGGTGACTATACATGTGGATCTCACCAGACGGAATGAATACACAGGAATCAAATTGACTACATTTGGGGAAAGAGACAATGATGGAAAGATGGAAAAACTCAATATCATCAGTCAGAATAAGGTAAGGGGACAAATGTGGAACAGACCATTAACTGTTCATATACAAATTCAAGTTGAAGCTGAAGATAATTAGGACAAGTCCATGAGAGCCAAAATACAACCTTGAGTACATCCCACCTGAATTTAAGAGATCATGTCAAGAATAGATTTGACATATTGAACGCTAATGACCAAAGACCAGATGAGTTGTGGAATGACATCACGGACATCATACATGAAGAAAGCAAGAGGTCATTAAAGAAAGAGGAAAGAAAGAAAAGACCAAAATGGATGTCAGAAGAGACTCTGAAACTTACTCTTAAACACAAAGTTGCTAAAGCAAATGGAAGAAATGATTAAGTAAAAGAGCTGAACAGAAGATTTCAAAGGGCAGCATGAGAAGACAAAGTGAAGCATTATATTGAAATGTGCAAAGGTCTAGAGTTAGAAAACCAAAAGAGAAGAACACACTTGGTATATATCAAGCTGAAAGAACTGAAGAAAAAATTCAAGCCTCTGGTTGCAATTCTGATTCTATGGACAAATGATGTGTTAGGGTTATATCCTTTCACTGTACTTATTCAATCTGTATGCTGAACAAATAATCTGAAAAGCTGGAGTATATGAAGAAGAACACAGCATCAGGATTGGAGGAAGACTCATTAACAACCTGTATTATGCAGATGACACAATCTTGCTTGCTGGAAGTGAAGAGGACTTGAAGCACTTACTGATGAAGACAAAGACCACAGCCTTCCCTGTGGATTATACCTCAACATAAAGAAAACAAAAATCCTCACAACTTGACCAATAAGCAACATCATGATAATCGTAGAAAAAATTGAAGTTGTCGAGGATTTCATTTTACTTGGATCCACAATCAACACCCATGGAAGCAGCAGTCAAGAAGTAAACAATGTATTGCATTGGACAAATCTGCCAAAAAAGATCTCTTTAAAGTGTCAAAAAGCAAAAAGTGAGCCTGACCCAAGTCACGATGTTTTCCATTGCCTCACGTCTGTGAAAGCTGGATAATGAATAGGGGAGACCAAAGGAGAATGGATGCCTTCGAATTACGATGCTGGCAAAGATTATTGAATATATTATGGACTGCTAGAAGAATGAACAAATCTGTCTTGGAAGAAGTACAGTCAGAACGTTCCTAAGTAAGTATGGTAAGACTTTGTCTCACATACTTTGGACACATTATCAGGAGGGACAAGTCCCTGAAGAAGGACATCATGCTTGGTAGAGGGTCAGCGAAAAAGAGAAGACCCTCAACAAGATGGACTCATACAGTGGCTGCAACAATGGACTCCAGCATAACAACTATTGTGAGGATGGTGCAAGACCAGCCAGTGTTTTACTTTGTTGTACATAGGGTCACACTGAGTCAGAACCAACTGGATCGCACCTAAGAACAATAACACCTTCTCACCTGATTGAAATTTTGCCAGGGTATGAAATTCTAATGGAAAAATCTTTTCTTCAGAATCTTGAAAGCATTGCTCCATTGTCTTCTGGCTTGTGATATTATTGTTGAGAAATTTGAAGATATTTTGTGAACTTTATCCTTTCTTTATCTTTGTGAACTTTATCTTCTCTTCTGTCTCCTCCTAATTTTCATTCTCCAACTTCTCTTTTGCTTCTCATTTCTTTCTCCATCTCTCTGACTAGTTTATGTCATTTGTTGTTGTTTTTCTATTATTCTTTATTGAGTGGCCCTCTTACGTTGAGAACTGTCTAAGAAATTTAATTGTATTATATCTTTGATAATATTCTCTTCTCAGTTTTCTTGACTCTTTCCTAAACTCCCATTATATGAATATTGTTTCTCCATTTCTAGTCTTTTAATTGCCTGTTTTTTACTCCTCTTTTCCATTGTTTACTTTTATTATTCATTTTATTATTCTACATTCTTCAAATATACTTAGTTTTATCTTCTAAGCCTATTATTGTATTTTTAACTTGGTAAGCTACTTTTAATTTCTAGTTCTTTTTGGTTCACTGGAAGTTTCTTGCTTTGTTTTGATTTTTTTTTTAATACTGTACTATTCTTGCTTTACATATGTGGCATCTTCTCATATTACTCTGAGAATATTTATTAAATACATATTTTAAATTTTTTCTTTTTCCTGAATTGTATGGCCTCTTTTGTGTTTCCTCTAAGCTTCTCTTTTCTGTATAGTTTAGGCTTCTTTCTTTATCTTCTCTTTCTTCTTCTTGCTAGGAATTTTCTCCAATGTCTAGTCATCCCTGTTGGAGGAGTCAAATACTTAGGAGCTGTTGAGACCTATGTGAGCGAGGGGAGTTTATATTCAGATGGACTTTATTGTAGGGTAATCAATCTAGAATACTGCACTGGGGAACCTCAAATTATATATATGCACATATACATATATATATATATACACACACACACAGGAAGTACCTGACTTATGATGGGGAAGTAAGTCAAATACGTTTTTTTTTTTTTTAGTTTTCATAGGCTGTTCTACAGCATTGTTTTAAACAGTTAAATTGTAACACTGAACATCTGTGAGTGAACATCTGAGAATGATAACATCAGAAAATTACATGCTGAAACACTGTATGTAGTATATATTACTAATGATAAGACGTACACAAAAAAGACAAAAAAAACCCAAAAACCAAATGGTTCTAAGTGCAGTTTGTCATAACTCGAATACCTTGTAACTCAGGGACTACCTGTGTATGAATACATGTGTGCGTGTGTGTGTTTGCGTCTGTGTATACATATATATGCATACATACACACACACATACACTTTAAATATATATTTTCTCTTCTGATGGATCACTTTCCCCGGAGAAAATTCCCCCAAATTTGACTCAATGAAGATATGGATCTTGTTGTTAAGACCATGCAGCCATTCAGGACGAGTCTCACATCAGTGAGACAACTTGCTTTTAATCCCCCTGATATTAGCATGGTACCCAGACCCTCA